>NC_140173.1:34489921-34532189 GCF_963971535.1 Notolepis coatsorum | reverse complement strand
GGTGCCATCATCATTGTTAAGCATGTGGAGCAGGTGGGCTAGCCTGGTGGCTATGTAGGTCCACTCCACATTGGGGGACTCCCAGCCCTCCTTCTCCACATGAGAGAAAGATCATGCCCCGTGTGGATTGTGTGTGAGGTGAGGCCTACCCACTTTCTGACCAGCTGAACAGTTTTGTTTGTCATTTCTCTCGGTTGCCTTGAGAGGGATGTGTACATTGGCATAATGGTGTTGAATTTTAGCCAGAACCACCTCTCTCACAGCCTGGAACTTCATGAGGACGGAGAGGGGGGGACAGGGTCAATCAGGTGTAGACGATGGAGAAACTCTGTAGTGAGCTCCTCGACCTGCTCCCTCCACTCTCCAGTGATGTTAAACCTGTGGCCAAGGTATGGGTAGGTCTCATTACGGAATACATCTTGATGGGTTGGCCCATTACAAGAAAGGAGGGGGTCGTTCTTGGCCTTATACCAGCGGGTGCCTCCACTGCGGCGCTCATGGAGTACGGCGCACTTGGCTTGCTTCACCTCCAGCCCTGACCACTGGAGGAACTCATCAGTGCGTGCCAGCATGTTATTGATGACATCTTCCTGTCACTTTGACTATTCAGATTGTTATTAACTCTAGGAGACATGACTGACTCTACAGTTTGTTATTAACTCTAGGAGACATTACTTTGACTATACAGATGGTTATTAACTCTAGGATACATAACTTTGACTATACAGATTGTTATTAACCTCTAGGAGACATGACTTTGACTATACAGATTGTTATTAGCTCTAGAATACATGACTTTGACTATACAGATTGTTATTAGCTCTAGAATACATTACTTTGACTATACAAGTTGTTATTAGCTCTAGCATACATTACTTTGACTATACAGATTGTTATTAGCTCTAGAATACATTACTTTGACTATACAGATTGTTATTAACTCTAGGAGGCATGACTTTGACTATACAGATTGTTATTAACTCTAGGAGACATGACTTTGACTATACAGATTGTTATTAACTCTTGGAGACATGACTTTGACTATACAGATTGTTATTAACTCTAGGAGACATGACTTTGACTATACAGATTGTTATTAACTCTAGGAGGCATGACTTTGGACTATACAGATTGTTATTGACTCTAGGAGGCATGACTTTGACTATACAGATTGTTATTAACTCTAGGAGACATGACTTTGACTATACAGATTGTTATTAACTCTAGGAGACATGACTTTGACTATACAGATTGTTATTAACTCTTGGAGACATGACTTTGACTATACAGATTGTTATTAACTCTAGGAGAGATGACTTTGACTATACAGATTGTTATTAACTCTAGGAGAGATTACTTTGACTATACAGATTGTTATTAACTCTAGGAGACATGACTTTGACTATACAGATGGTTATTAACTCTAGGAGACATTACTTTGACTATACAGATTGTTATTAACTCTAGGAGACATGACTTTGACTATACAGATTGTTATTAACTCTAGGAGACATGACTTTGACTATACAGATGGTTATTAACTCTAGGAGACATGACTTTGACTATACAGATGGTTATTAACTCTAAGAGACATTACTTTGACTATACAGATTGTTATTAACTCTAGGAGACATGACTTTGACTATACAGATTGTTATTAACTCTAGGAGACATGACTTTGACTATACAGGATTGTTATTAACTCCAGGAGACATGACTTTGACTATACAGATTGTTATTAACTCTTGGAGACATGACTTTGACTTTACAGATTGTTATTAACTCTAGGAGGCATGACTTTGACTATACATATTGTTATTAACTCTAGGAGGCATGACTTTGACTATACAGATTGTTATTAACTCTAGGAGACATGACTTTGACTATACAGATTGTTATTAACTCTAGGAGACATGACTTTGACTATACAGATTGTTATTAACTCTAGGAGACATGACTTTGACTATACAGATTGTTATTAACTCTAGGAGGCATGACTTTGACTATACAGATTGTTATTAACTCTTGGAGACATGACTTTGACTATACAGATTGTTATTAACTCTAGGAGACATGACTTTGACTATACAGATTGTTATTAACTCTAGGAGACATGACTTTGACTATACAGATTATTAACTCTAGGAGACATGACTTTTGACTATACAGATTGTTATTAACTCTAGGAGGCATGACTTTGACTATACAGATTTGTTATTAACTCTAGGAGACATGACTTTGACTATACAGATTGTTATTAACTCTAGGAGACATGACTTTGACTATATAGATTGTTATTAACTCTAGGAGACATGACTTTGACTATACAAGTTGTTATTAACTCTAGGAGACATGACTTTGACTATACAAGTTGTTATTAACTCTAGGAGACATGCCTTTGACTATACAGATTGTTATTAACTCTAGGAGACATGACTTTGACTATACAGATTGTTATTAACTCTAGGACACATGTCTTTGACTATACAGATTGTTATTAACTCTAGGGACACATGTCTTTGACTATACAGATTGTTATTAACTCTAGGAGACATGACTATACAACTATACAGATTGTTATTTGTGCATAACTTGTCACCAGAGCACCTTTTTCACATTCTTCCCCTGGAGAGGGAGATCTTCTCTGTACTTCCCTGAAATCTGAGTTACATGTATGATGTCACTAATAGGTCGAACCCAGTGGCGGCTGCTGACCGAATTTTTTGGTGAAGCACAAATTATTATATTATATTATATTTATAAAACATCCCCCAATGTGTGTGTCAGTAGTGGCTGGTGAGTTCAAAAATTGGGGGAGGACGGGAGATAATAAAGAAGTACAGACACAGTGTGGTCATAGATGCCTACATAATGGAGCAGTCGAAGCAGGTGCCCCACCAGTATTGAGCTTGGGGGGGCAAACTTGTGCTTTTGCTCCTCCACTTTTTGATCATATGAATATATAAATCCTAACCATAACTACGTAATTTCAATCAAATTAATAATACGCAATGACACTTAATAGCAAGTTTTTAAGTTTCCAAAGATTGTGTGACCCCCCACATTAATGGTTTGATCCAGTGCCTCCCACGGTCCCTCCCCCCAGAGCAATGAGCGCATTCGACGGTACCACAACGTGTTGGAATGGGGGAGGCGGCTGGTGCGCAAACAGCTGTTCGAATGTCCCTCGTCATGAGCGTATTCGGGAGGCGGCTGTTTTGAATCACCTGGATATTGGATTTAACATTCGCTTTGTGAGGATTATCCTTCGGCGTTGTACACCAAATGGAGCAAGTCATAACGTAAGTCGAACACTGTGACTGTATACTAAATGCGCAAACAGATTGAAACTGAATATTTATCGTATTAGTGATGCAAGCCGAGCCGCCGTGCTTAGCGTTACCTAACCATTAGCTAGTGAATCTTTCATGAATGAATGAATGAAAACTTTATTTAACAGATTTCAGAATGGGTCCAATACAGTACGGCTCAATACATACAATTGTTAAGGGGATGCAGACCAGAGAAAGACGTTTGTCTTGTTTACATCAGGGTCCCCGTGTTGACGGTCATGATCTTGTTGTTGTTGGCTGCTGGGGATCGGATGTGAACGGAGGGGCTTCGGGAAGATGGGGAGAGTTATTATTATTATTATTATTATTATTATTATTATTATTATTATTATTATTATTATTATTATTATTATTATTATTATTATTATTATTATTATTATTATTATTATTATTATTATTATTATTATTATTATTATTATTATTATTATTATTATTATTTATTATTATAGTAATTGGCTATCATACTGCAATATAAACTGAGTTTTATAGTGAAAAGAGCAGCTTTATTGGTCAAGATTGAAGGCTCTATATTGCAGGAAATTGCACATACAGGTGTTCATTAAATGTAAAAAAAAATCTGCTGTGGAGGGGGTCGTGCCCGACCCCCTCCAAACCACCCCTTGCTAGTCTTGCACACGCAAAAAAGCAAAAATATAAATATAAAAAATAAAAAAGGGACAATTTTTTTTTTTAAATTTAAAAAAATCTTGCACCCCCACGTTCAACTATAACTAGGCGGGCCATGAGTGTGGTTATGAAGACAGCAGACAGACACTACAGTTAAAGACAACAGGCACTAGTAATAAATACCTTGGAGTAACTCTTGACACACAACCTCACTTACACACATCACAACATCAGCTTAGTCAAGAAGGCAAATCAAAAAACGATTTGTTTACAGCAAGATCAGACCATTTCTCATCCTCACTGTTTCAAACACATCAGATGTGTTATCACATACACACAGTCCTCATATCCCTCCTAGTTACACACAGTCCTCATATCCGTCCTAGTTACACACAGTCCTCATATCCCTCCTAGTTACACATACACACAGTCCTCATAATCTCCTAGTTACACACACACACACAGTCCGTCATATCCCTCCTAGTTACACATACACACAGTCCTCATATCCCTCCTAGTTACACACAGTCCTCATATCCCTCCTAGTTACACACACTCCTCATGTCCCTCCTAGTTACACACTGTCCTCATATCCCTCCTAGTTACACACTGTCCCTCATATCTCTCATAGTTACACAGCACTGTATCTCTCTCAACCAAAGCTCTACTAGTAGTCAACTTCACCAGCTGATATAGATTCAAATAAAATAAAATAAAGTTTATTTATAAGGCCTGACAACACACGTCAATGTCCCCATGGGCCGTACACGTCCTCCCCAAACAAGTCAAGAAGAAACATCACATCAAATCAAGAACAAAACAAGAACACCACAAGGTCAAAAAAATTTAAAACATTTTAAAAAATGTAAAATTTAAATAAATGCAAAATAAAATAAAAGCAACACTCCCAGACATACCCCACGCGGAAGGTAAGGAAAAGGAAAAAACTCACTAAAACCTAGCAATAGGAGGGGGTTACCAGACATGGGAGCAAATAGACATCCTAACTAAACTAGACAGATTAATCTAAGATGATGTCTGCTCTACAGTAATTAACTCAAGAATCAAGAGGTTTATTTGTCACATACATACCAGGGCATACAGTGAAATGCGGGACACATACACACAGTTGCGAGAGAGTGAGAGGTGAGAGCAGCACATCACCAGTTATCAAGTGTATACTTCATAGACAGTCACGTTAGCTACCGGTTGTGCAGGGCTAGCTAACGTTAGCTCTCGATAAGGGACTTATTTTGCACTTAGCTATAAACGCATGACACAGCCCCTCAACGAAATCCGCTTGAGAACATCTGTGTAACAAAGGTCCAATAGGCCCTCGTTCATTAGATCCAAAGCATCAATTGCTTTTCCCTCGACCTCTAATGCTAGTTTAGCAGCTAATGGCTAATGGCTAAACAGCTGATTTTGTAAACAAAGCAGAATGAGCCCGCCTGCATTCATTCACATGTAAATCGAACTCCTCCCCCACGAGGACAGTTGAGCCGTGAGACAAAAGTCTCTAAACAGGATGACTTTACACAAAGTAATCTTACCTTTATAGATACTAAAACTGTTCGCTTTTATAATAAACATGTTCTTAAAAACTCAAATTCATTCAATCTAAAAAAAAAAGAGGAAAAAAGAAAAAAAAGTTTCAAGCCTGTCTCAGGCAGTTTGCCGACGGCCGAGTTCTGGTCGATATCACTGTGCGTCTCTGATTGGATCTTAAGTTTGTCAACACAATGTGGCACGGCGTGAACGCCAATCAATCAAGTGCACTAAACCTCACTACCCGCCTTTTTTTTTTTATTCAAATACCCCTATTTTGATTGATTAATTATATTCTTAAGCCAAGCCTGTGCACTCTTTTTGCAGTGAAGTGATTGACAGCTGGCCATCAAATGTGTTATGGGATCAGGCCAGGTCAGAGAGCTCAGAGCTGTCACTTGGGACAATTTTGAAGAAAAAAAATTCACTGGCATTGTTTTATTCACAGAGGAAAACATTTCCAATAAAAAATAAAAATAATAATAATACAAATAAAAATAAAATATATATGTATATTAATAATACTTTTTTTCTCCCTGTATATTACTAGTGAAACACTGCCTCACTAGTTGTCATGCAATAACCTCCACTGGTCGAACCTCTTGACATGTCTTGAAAGAATAAGCTCTCAACTTGGAATTCCTGGTAAATGATGTCAATGGGTGGTTTGTTGTCGATTAGTGTATTAATAGACCTTGCATCTCAATGAGGGTAAAGGTGTAGAGATGCTGCTAAGCACTTAAAGTTGTTTATTGAAGGATTTTGTGGAGGGGATCATTAAGGTGTCATCTGTACTTTTGAGCATTTTTCGATTGATGAATTGTGATAAAGGACTTTGAAATGACCCCCTCCCTCTCCCCCCCCCCCCCTATCTCTCTCTCTCCCTCTCCTTTCCTCCCCCCCTCTCTCTCCCCACCCCCTCTCCCCTTCCCCTGTCTCCATTGACCCCCCCTCTCCTCTCTCTCTCTCTCTCTTCTCTCCTCTCTCTCCTCTCTCATCTCTCTCTCCTCTCTCTCTCTCTCTCTCTCTCTCTCTCTCTCTCTCCTTACCAGCCGCCCGCACGTCTGGCTCAAGTCCCCACAGCAGAAATCAAGACATCCATATAGTACAATTTATGTCAATCCAAATGGAGTGGAAAGGCACATCAAAGGCCCAAGTAGGCGATAAAGTGCATACTTGCCCGGTGCTGTAATACGCTCTGTTAAACCATGAAACGCTCACTGGCACATGGAAAGTTAACACTCCTCTTTGGGACTTACCTCTTTTGAGTTTATTAACAGATTTGCTTCAGTGGTTCAGGTGGTGGAGCGATTGTCTGGTAAATCGGAAGGTTTCCTTGTTTGATTCCGGCGTGTCAAAGGTGTCCTTGAGCAAAGACACTTAACCCCTAACTGCTCCTGATGAGCAGGTTGGTACCTTGCATGGTCGCCTCCGCCGTCGGTGGGTGAAAGTGCTTCGGATAACGGTGTTGTGTAAATGCAGTTCATTTACCATTTATCCTCCAGTAGGCCCTATTTTATATGATCTGGAATTACACAGATCAACATCCCTCTTCTTATACACTCAGCCACATCAAATGGTAAATGGACTGCATCTTATATAGCGCTTTTATCCAACGCACTTTACAACTTTGCCTCACATTCACCCATTCATTGACACATTCACGGTTCAGGGTTGAGTGTCTCTTGCTCAAGGACTCTTTGTTGACACACCAGGTGGAGCCGGAATCAAACCAGGAACCTTCAGATTACCAGAGCCACTGCCGCATCATATCACTCTTCTGCTCCTATATATATATATATAATATATATTTATATATATATATATATAAAATATATAAAGCTAAAAGAAGAATACCTTCAAAAGAAAGAAGGGACCGCACACTCCTCAGGACTGTTTTTTTTTTTTTTTTTTATTGCACAACGCGTTTCGCTTCTGCTTCCTCAGGTGCTATGCAGCAGGTGTCAATGATCATCATCATATACAGCATAGACTCCACCCCCACATCGTAACACATCAAGCCCAACTAGATGTGGGCACGAGTCTTATTTATTTTAATATATAAATATATATTCAAGACTCAAGAGTTCAGTCCCAGAGGCAATGGAAGGAGCACATGTTGGACATGGATGACGACCGGGCTGTGAAATGAGGAACACATTAGTAGACGTGTCTCCGTGGAGAGAGTGAGATGTGTGGTAATATGTACCGTCTACCTGGAGAGAGTGAGATGTGTGGTAATATGTACCGTCTACCTGAAGAGAGTGAGATGTGTGGTAATATGTACCGTCTACCTGGAGAGAGTGAGATGTGTGGTAATATGTACCGTCTACCTGGAGAGAGTGAGATGTGTGGTAATATGTACCGTCTACCTGGAGAGAGTGAGATGTGTGGTAATATGTACGTCTACCTGGAGAGAGTGAGATGTGTGGTAATATGTACCGTCTACCTGGAGAGAGTGAGATGTGTGGTAATATGTACCGTCTACCTGGAGAGAGTGAGATGTGTGGTAATATGTACCGTCTATCTGAAGAGAGTGAGATGTGTGGTAATATGTACCGTCTACCTGGAGAGAGTGAGATGTGTGGTAATATGTACCGTCTACCTGGAGAGAGTGAGATGTGTGGTAATATGTACCGTCTCTGTGGAGAGAGTGAGATGTGTGGTAATATGTACCGTCTCCGTGGAGAGAGTGAGATGTGTGGTAATATGTACCGTCTCTGTGGAGAGAGTGAGATGTGTGGTAATATGTACGTCTCTGTGGAGAGAGTGAGATGTGTGGTAATATGTACGTCTCTGTGGAGAGAGTGAGATGTGTGGTAATATGTACCGTCTCTGTGGAGAGAGTGAGATGTGTGGTAATATGTACCGTCTCTGTAACTGAGGGGTTACAAAACCCTGACTGTATTAAAGATTGTGATATATTAAACCACTGCTAGTTATGTACTTTAATTACTGGCCAAACAGTACATCAAATATAGATGGTGAACACTCACAAGAACACGGCATTGACACAGAAATACTATTGGAGGGTAATTTATTATTATTAGGCAACGTTAGGTTACAGAATGAGAATTAGGGTCGCGCTTGTATGGCGAAGAATATACGTAAAGTCAGTCAAGAGCATAAGTCACTAAGAATAGCAGGAATACTATGATGGGTCTAAGCTGACGCCACCTGTTGTATAGTAATAATTATATAGGGCAACACCGGTACCAACTGGAGACAATGGGTTCCGTCCGGGGTGTAAGGCCGGGAGGGTAGAGGAATGTTCGGGTACTCCGTCTGAGTCAACGAGGAATAAAGAGACTCCAGGTACAGGAGTCAGTGCTTGTACTCCCTTGATCAGCAGACAAAAGCAATAGTTGTAATCCAAGATGCTCGACAGCATTGACGACAGCTAAACCAGCCCCGTCCACGAGGCAGGCCCGAGTGGTAATCCTCACGAGGTTAAATCCCAAACGACAGTGGAAATCAATGGTGCTCTTCTCCGGTGGTCACGGTCCCAAAGCAATATAATCAAACCAGGAATGGTTCTGCAATCCCCGGCGCTGATTATCCTGTGTACATGTCCAACGGTTCTCGCCTAGGACTCCTCGGGTGTGGGCGACGTATTTAGGCCACACAGCCTGGATAAGTGCACTAGCTAAAGACACGACAAACTGATGGGTAATGCTACACACGGAAGAACTGTGGCCGCACGATATACAATAAATGATCGACTATTATTCACATTAGATTAAGTCGAACTCAACGTTACTGCATTAAACTCTGACACTTTAACATTCTATTCGCACGCGGTTCTCAATGCTCTATTTAGATGCAAGGTTGCTCACTTCACTGCACGTTGACTCGTGGTGAAGGTAGGTAAGGTTTTGAACTAGTTACTGCTGTTTACACATGCGCCGTATTTATACTTAAGTGAATATCTAGTCCCAACCTCAGTCCTTGTCTCGTATTACTACGCAGACTCTGGGCATGTTCTGACATGCCTGCAGTTGTCTTTGAACTTGCCGTTGGGGGCTTGCGCGTTGGCGCCTGGGGGCACTGTCCAATAGGAGAGCGAATATTACTCTGGTCTGTACGCAGGTAAAGGGATATTCCGTGTATATAAATAATATACAAAGTATATCAAACGATACATATATCTATTCAGTTTAATCTGGCCCTTCACAACAGCCGCCTCCTAATTAGTCCGCACCTAATTAGTTAAAAGGAAGACAGATTAATAGTCCAGTCAACTGCTCAATGTCTGTTGTGGGGAGTAGGGCAATCTACAAAGTCAGTGGGTCATGATCATCATCAAGGGAGTCAGGGAGCCTTGGCAACTCTATCAGCCTCGCCACGGGTTGGGTGTAGCGGTGAGGCAGGTCGGCCATCCTGGGTATACTGGGCTGTGCTCGCCACTGGCGACAGTCTGGTCAAGTCCGCTGGAAGCGACGTACTGCTTCTCTTCCGTTCAGTATCCAATAGCGACGTCGGATCTCAGCGAAGACTCTCTCTGCCCCAGCGTGGTGCACATCCTCGTCGTATTTCTTTATGATGAGCTCAGTGACTTTGTGTCGGCTGTTGAGGACTATAGGAAACTTGACGTCATCCGTTAAGTCCGGGGCCCGTCTCAGACGACCACCCACCCTGATGAGGCCATGGGTGTCGCGCTCGGGGGCCAAGTGGAGCAGTCTGCTGTCTGACGGGACTGGCTTTGTTCCCTGCAGGCAGTCTAGCTCGTCGGGGAACGAGTCTCTTTGGGCTCGCTGTAGCAGAAGGAGTTCTGCCTCTTCGTAGTTAGCTGCGTTAATGTCGGTAGTGGGGGGAACCTCAGGGTGGTGCCACAGGAATGTCTTTAACTGCGCACTCTCAAGGGTGAGGCAGTCGTCTATGTTAGGGTCAGTGGGGACTGGGGTGTGCGTCAACCCACAGAACATAGATTTCTTGATCTCTGCCTCCTCTTGACTAGCCTCCCGAGGGTTGGGGGTAGGCCACTCTTCCTCCGGGAGCTTGAGGAACTCAGGACCGTCACTGTAGATATTGTGACGTGTGAGGTCATCTAGGGACATCCCCCGTGTGATGACATCTGCTGGGTTCTGTTTCGTGTCCACGTACCTCCAGCACGCTGATCCCACTAGGTCTTGGATCTCTGTGATTCTGACTCCCACGAAGACCTTGTATCTACAAGAATCGGACTGGATCCATGTGAGTGCAAAGATTGTTCTTTGCACCGGGATGGTGAGTTCACGTTGGATTAACGTGGCGAGTTGCGCGCCTACCAGAGCTGCGCAGAGCTCTAGACGCGGGATCGATTGTTGCTTGCGGGGGGCTATCCTTGAGCGAGCCAGGATGAAGGCTGTGTGTATTTCTCCTCCCTCCTCTCGGGCCCGCAAGTAAGCCACCGAGCCGTAGGCCACTTCTGAGGCGTCGCTGAAGACGTGCAGGTCCATCTGGCACGTCTCCAGCCGCACTGTGGGTGGGAAGTAGCTTCGGCGTATGTTCACATTTTGGAGTGAGTTGAGTTCTCTCTCCAGGTGGAAGCGAGGTGGTCGGGTATGGGGTCGTCCCAGCCCTGTTCCTTGTCCCACAGCTCTCGTACAATCATTTTCGCCCGGGTGGTGTAAGGTAAGATACACCCCAGCGGGTCGTATTGCCTTGCGAGTGTTCTGTATACGCTCCGTCTGGTGGTCGGTAGAGGGGTCGACCTTCCCTGCTCCGTGGTCAGGGGTGTGTATTTGTAATGGAGCGAGTCTGTTTTGAAGCGCCAGACTAGGCCCAATGTCATTTCCTGTGCTTCACCTGGGATGGTCGCCATCCAGGTCTCGCTGCTTGCTGCCTTTGTCTCTGGGGAGAGGCTGCGAAGTACTTGAGGGTCACTGCTGGCCCACTGCCGGAGATCAAAGCCGCCTTTGATCAGTGAGGCGCGGAGCTTGAGTAGGAGGGCTTCGGCTTCTTCTGGCGTCGAGACGCTTTGCAGACAGTTGTCCACGTAGAAACTCCTCTCTACACTTTGTCTGACTTCCTCGTCAGCTTCAGGGTCTTCTGTCACATGTTTTTGCAGTGCGAACGTAGCACAGCATGGGCTGCATGTGGTTCCGAAGGGGAGGACCTCCCATTGGTAGATGGATGGTTGCTCATCTTTGATCCTCTCTCTCCATAGGAACCGCAGCAAGGGCTTGTCCTCCTCCACTAGTCGCACCTGCAGGAACATCCCTTTGATGTCGCCGCTGATGGCCACCTTGTCTTGGCGGAAACGTAGTAGTACGCCGAGGAGAGAGGGGCCGAGTGTTGGGCCGGGCAAGAGTTCTTTATTCAGATTCTGTAGTCCGATCTGGTAGCTGCAGTTGAATACAATGCGATCCTTGCCGTTGTGGTGGACCTTGTGGTGGGGCACGTACCATGATTCGATCGTCTGGTCGGCCTCTTGAATGTCAATTTTCTTTATGTGTCCCGCTGTGATCAGCTTGTCGATCTCAGCACGGTACACAGTGGCTTGAGTGGGGTCTTTGGCTAGACGCCGCTCGGTGTTCAGTAGATATCGCTCTGTCGCTTCTTTTGAGGCGTGGAGGGTGGGCATACCCTCTCGCCTCAAGAGTGGAGTTGCGTATCTCATCACTCCCTTGACCTCGACTCTCTTTGTCCTCTGCTCGAGGAGGGTTATGGCATAAGTGTCTTCCTTTGAGCGAACAAGTTTCTTTTCATTCTTAAAGGGCATCGCGTCTAATGTCCATAGCCTCTCGACGTGCTGTAAGAGGGTGGTGTCTTCTTCGTTTATCCTTGAGTGGAGGCAGCGAGTGGCTGTCGGTCGGTTGGAAGACCCGGAGAGGGGGCCTTGTAGTGTCCAACCCAGGCGGGTCTCGATCGCTGCTGGACAGCCTCTGGGCCCGATGTGGACCCGGTCCGTTGGGATGATGAGGTGTGCGTGGTCGGATCCTATGAGCAGGGTCGGGGTGGCGTCGTCGATGAGCGGTATAGGTAGTTGACGTAGGTGCACGTATTTTTCCATCAGCTTTGGGATGGGATAGGTGTACTGTGACAGGCCTATGTCGTGGCTGGTGAAGGCGTTAGTGATGCTATACTGCTTCTCGGGCTGCCCGACCGCTGCTATCGTGAAGGAGACATTTTCACCCCTTATGGTCTTCAGGTCTCTCCTAATGGTACGTGTAACTGAGGGGTTACAAAACCCTGACTGTATTAAAGATTGTGATATATTAAACCACTACTAGTTATGTACTTTAATTACTGGCCATACAGTACATGAATATATATGGTGAACACCCACACAAGAATACGGCATTGACACATAAATTATATTGGAGGGTTATTTATTATTATTAAGCAACGTTAGGTTACAGATTGAGAATTAGGCTCGCGCTTGTATGGCGAAGAACATACGTAAAGTCAGTCAAGAGCATAAGTCAATGAGAATAGTAGGAATACTATGATGGGTCTAAGCTGACGCCACCTGTGGTATAGCAATTATATGGGCCACACCGGTACCAACTGGAGACACTGGGTTCCCTCCGGGGTGTAAGGCCGGGAGGGGTAGAGGAATGTTCGGGTACACAGTCTGGGTCAACGAGGAATAAAGAGGCTCCAAATACAGGAGCCGGTGCATGTACTCCCTTGATCAGCAGACAAAGCAATAGTTGTAATCCAAGATGCTCGATAGCATTGACGACAGCTAGCCAGCCCCTTCCAAGAGGCGGGCCCGAGTGGTGATCCTCACAAGGTTAAATCCCAAACGACAGTGGAATCAACGGTGCTCTTCTCCGGTGGTCACGGTCCCAAAGCAATATAATCCAACCAGAAATGGTTCTGCAATCGCCGGTGTAGATTCTCCTGTGTACATATCCAACGGTTCTCGCCTAGGACTCCTCGGGTGTGGGCACGGCTTTAGGCCGCACAGCCTGGATAAGTGCACTAGCTAAATACACGACGAACCGATGGTAATGCTGGTCACTGAAGAACTGTAGCCGCACGATACACAATAAATGATCGACTATTACTTCACATTAGATTAAGTCGAACTCAACGTTACTGCGTTAAACTCTGACACTTTAACATTCTATTCGCACGCGGTTCTCAATGCTCTATTTAGATGCAAGGTTGCTCACTTCACTGCACGTTGACTCGTGGTGAAGGCTTGGACATTGAACTTGAACTACTGCTGTTTACACCTGCGCCGTATTTATACGTAAGGTGAATATCTAGTCCCAACCTCAGTTCTTGTCTCGTATTACTACGCAGACTCTGGGCATGTACCGACATGCCCGGAGTTGCCTTTGAACTTGCCGTTGGGGGCTTGGTCGTTGGCGCCTGGGGTCGCTGTCCAATAGGAGAGCGAATATTACTCTGGTTTGTACGCAGGTAAAGGGATATTCCGTGTATATATACAAATAATATACAAGGTATATCAAACGATACATATATATATTCAGTTTAATCTGGCCCTTCACAACAGCCGCCTCCTAATTAGTCCGCACCTAATTAGTTAAAGCGAAGACAGATTAATAGTCCTGTCAACTACTCAATGTCTGTTGTGGGGAGTAGGGCAATCTACAAAGTCAGTGGGTCATGATCGTCATCAAGGGAGTCAGGGAGCCTTGGCAACTCTATCAGCCTCGCCACGGGTCGGGTGTATGTCCGTCCCTGGGCAATAACTTCTGCCGCTCTGACCTTTCCGTCGGCACCAGTGATCACTTTGCTTACGCGGCCGGCCGGCCACATAGCTCGGGGTAGTGACTGGTCTATGATCATAACGACTGTGTCCACTTTTAAGTTGTCTCTATCTTTTACCCATTTCTGGCGGGTTTGTAGAGACGGTAGGTAGTGGAGGAGGAAACTGTTCCAAAACTTGTCAGCCAATACTTGACTGTACCTCCACATTCTTCGGCCGTTCGCTTCTTCGGGTCTGTACACTGTCTGTGGGAGCGCGGGGTCCAGCCGCCCCATCAAGAGAGTGTTAGGGGTGACTGGGTCAACATCTGCTACATCACTTGAGACGTAACCGAGGGGCTTTGAGTTCAATACTCCCTCGATCTCTGTGAGGACTGTCGTGAGGACTTCTTCAGCCACGGTCTGGGCCCCAAGCACGGCGTACAGAGCTGTCTTTATGGAACGTACTTCTCTTTCCCAGGTTCCCCCGAAGTGAGGGGCGTTCGGGGGGTTAAACTGGAAGTCGATCTGAGAGGGAGCGAGGTGGGTCTTAAGTTCTGGGCCCATGGCTTGGAAGCTCTCTCTCAGCTCTCTTTCTCCGCCTTTGAA
The DNA here is from genome assembly GCF_963971535.1 of Notolepis coatsorum. NCBI lineage: Eukaryota > Metazoa > Chordata > Actinopteri > Aulopiformes > Paralepididae > Notolepis > Notolepis coatsorum. Next base: position 34,517,406 of record NC_140173.1, on the reverse strand, counting down.
GTTTGTCCCGTGATCAGACAACAATATAGACCGTTTTCCTTTTCGCGCTGTGAATCTCCGGAAGGCCATGAGGAATGAGTCCGTACTCATGGTCGGAAGGAGTTCTATGTGTATTGCTCGGGTGGTCATGCATTTGAATACAATGCCCCACCTCTTCTCCGTCCCTCTTCCTTTCTTCATGTAAAGCGGGCCGAAGCATTCCATGCTGGTGGAGTGAAAGGGCTTATCGCCGAGTCGGAGGCGACAGGGAGGCAGGTCTGCCATCATGGGTATACTGGGCTGTGCTCGCCACTTGCGACAGTCTAGACAGGTCCGCTGGAAGCGTCGTACTGCTTCTCTTCCTTGCAGTATCCAATAGCGACGTCGGATCTCAGCGAAGACTGTCTCTGCCCCAGCGTGGTGCACATCCTCGTCGTATTTCTTTATGATGAGCTCGGTGACCTTGTGTCGGCTGTTGAGGACTATAGGAAACTTGACGTCATCCGTTAAGTCCGGGGCCCGTCTCGGACGACCACCCACCCTGATGAGGCCATGGGTGTCGCGCTCGGGGGCCAAGTGGAGCAGTCTGCTGTCTGACGGGACTGGCTTTGATCCCTGCAGACAGTCTAGCTCGTCGGGGAACGAGTCTCTTTGGGCTCGCTGTAGTAGAAGGAGTTCTGCTTCTTCATAGTTAGCTGCATTAATGTCGGTAGTGGGGGGAACCTCAGGGTGGTGCCACAGGAATGTCTTTAACAGCGCACTCTCAAAGGTGGGGCAGTCGTCTATGTTAGGGTCAGTGGGGACTGGTGTGTGCGTCAACCCACAGAACATAGATTTCTTGATCTCTGCCTCCTCTTGACTAGCCTCCCGAGGGGTGGGGTTAGGCCACTCTTCTTCCGGGAGCTTGAGGAACTCAGGACCGTCACTGTAGATATTGTGACGTGTGAGGTCATCTAGGGACATCCCCCGTGTGATGACATCTGCTGGGTTCTGTTTCGTGTCCACGTACCTCCAGCACGCTGATTCTGTTAAATCTTGGATCTCTGTGATTCTGACTCCCACGAAGACCTTGTATCTACACGAATCGGACTGGATCCATGTGAGTACGGTCATGGAGTCTGACCACAAGATTGTTTTTTGCACCGGGATGGTGAGTTCACGTTGGATTAACGTGGCGAGTTGCGCGCCTACCAGAGCTGCGCAGAGCTCTAGACGCGGGATCGATTGTTGCTTGCGGGGGGCTATCCTTGAGCGAGCCAGGATGAAGGCTGTGTGTATTTCTCCTCCCTCCTCTCGGGCCCGCAAGTAAGCCACCGAGCCGTAGGCCACTTCTGAGGCGTCGCTGAAGACGTGCAGGTCCATCTGGCACGTCTCCAGCCGCACTGTGGGTGGGAAGTAGCTTCGGCGTATGTTCACATTTTGGAGCGAGTTGAGTTCTCTCTCCCACTCTCCATAATGCTGTCCATAACGTTGGTCGAGGGCCACTAGAGCCGCGGAGTATGGGGTACTTGAGTTGGAATATGCCAGCGCTATATTATGCGCTCTGGGCACCTTGAGATGCTTGAGGAGGATGGCATATTTGTACGACTCATCAGGGACGTCGGACATCATAGTCTCCAAGCACATCCGTAATTCCGTGTACTGTGCTCTGTCCTCGTGCGTAAAGTCTGGGAATGTCGGTGTGCCAAGGTACGATTCCATGGATGGCTGGCACATTGGTGAGCGTAGGGGAAGAGGCCTCCTGGGCGAGTCTCCCCGTACGTGTTGTCGTGGGTTGGTACTTGGTGGGTACCAGAGGCCGGGTACCCAGGTGCTGTTCCTCGGTGCTGACTGTACGTCAAACTCACCCGTGAGTTGGGTCGGGGGTTTGTAGTGCAGTGACTCGGGGCTGAAGTCTGGGCTGTACTGGGCCTCCTGGTCCAGAGTACGTTGCTGTTGGTGGGCTTGACTTTCCTCCTCTTCCTCTTCCTCTTCTAGGTCCTGGAGTCTTCTATTCAGTCTCTCGGCGACGTAGGCCGGTTCTTCCCGGTGGCTGGGTCTCGTATGGACCGGTCGGGGAGGGGGTTTGGAGACGTAGACAGGATCCTCCTGTTGGCCGGGTCCCGGTTCGCTTTGTCGGGTAGGGGAAGGTGCCCTAGACCCTTGTCGTGATGATCTCCGGGAGCTCCGTGCGGAGAGAGGGGGTGTCGCCCTGGCAATCAATTGTTCTATCATCTGCGCCTGCAGCCGGTCGCGCTCTGCTTCACGCTGGACATGGGCGGCGTCGCGCTCTGCTTCACGCTGGGCATTGGCGGCGTCGCGCTGTGCATTGGCGGCGTCGCGCTGTGCATTGGCGCGGTCTCTTTCAATATTCTCTTCCGTCTGAAGGCGCCTCTCCTCCAGTCTTATGCGGTCGTCCTCACTCCTTTGCTGCGCCTGGAAGCGCTCTCGTTCAGTTGCAGAGTGTTCGCGTTCACTAAGGGCTTGCGCTTGGAGTTGCGCGTGAAGGCGCTCTCGTTCTGCTGCAGAGTGTTCGCGCTCGCTTAATTGTTGCGCCTGGAGACGCTCTCTTTGTTCGCGCTCGCTCATCTGTTGAGCCTGGAGGTGCTCTCGTTCCATGGCAGAGTGTTCGCGCTCACTTAATTGTTGCGCCCGGAGGCGCTCTCGTTCCACGGCAGAGTGTTCGCGCTCACTAAGGGCTTGCGCTTGGAGTTGCGCGTGGAGGCGCTCTCTTTCCGTGGTGGAGTGTTCGCGCTCACTAAGCGTCTTTGCTTGAAGCCGATCGCGTTCGGTGGAGGCTGTCAGTGTGGCGATCAAGGCTTGCGCCAGTATCTGGTCCGCCTCGCTGGGGGATGACACTGACGGAGGTGATCGGGTGCTGACAGGGCTCGTTGGAGATCTGTTCTCCTGGCGCGCCCCGAGGTCCATCTCCTGGGCGCGTTTCTCTTCTCTTGGTTGTGTGTCGGGTTCTATCCCTGGAGCGCTTTCTTTATCCTGGAGCGCTCCGGGGTCTATCCCGGTGACGCTGTCTGGAGGTATAGTCATGTCATGTCCCACCTGGTCCCCCCTGTGAGCTGAGTCAGTTTCGTTTGAACCCACTGGGGTCTCTACTGGCAGGGTCGCCAAGTCGATAGGATTTGACATGCTTTGACTATCCGCTTTATCCGTATTTAACGTCTGTTTAGATAAGCTAGGGGGTAGAACGAAAGCGAATTCCTCCAGATAGGGAGGTGGCTGACATTTGCGCTGCGGGCGTTCTAGCTTTGGGGAGCCGCTTGGGGAGTGTTCACCGCTGGCCATGGTTAATATTAATATTATATTAAATATTACACTGATACCCTCCGGCTCGAAGGACCAATTGTAACTGAGGGGTTACAAAACCCTGACTGTATTAAAGATTGTGATATATTAAACCACTGCTAGTTATGTACTTTAATTACTGGCCAAACAGTACATCAAATATAGATGGTGAACACTCACAAGAACACGGCATTGACACAGAAATACTATTGGAGGGTAATTTATTATTATTAGGCAACGTTAGGTTACAGAATGAGAATTAGGGTTGCGCTTGTATGGCGAAGAATATACGTAAAGTCAGTCAAGAGCATAAGTCACTAAGAATAGCAGGAATACTATGATGGGTCTAAGCTGACGCCACCTGTTGTATAGTAACAATTATATAGGGCAACACCGGTACCAACTGGAGACAATGGGTTCCCTCCGGGGTGTAAGGCCGGGAGGGTAGAGGAATGTTCGGGTACTCCGTCTGAGTCAAAGAGGAATAAAGAGACTCCAGGTACAGGAGTCAGTGCTTGTACTCCCTTGATCAGCAGATAAAAGCAATAGTTGTAATCCAAGATGCTCGACAGCATTGACGACAGCTAAACCAGCCCCGTCCACGAGGCAGGCCCGAGTGGTAATCCTCACGAGGTTAAATCCCAAACGACAGTGGAAATCAACGGTGCTCTTCTCCGGTGGTCGCGGTCCCAAAGCAATATAATCCAACCAGGAATGGTTCTGCAATCGCCGGCGCCGATTCTCCTGTGTACATGTCCAACGGTTCTCGCCTAGGACTCCTCGGGTGTGGGCGACGTATTTAGGCCACACAGCCTGGATAAGTGCACTAGCTAAAGACACGACGAACCGATGGGTAATGCTACACACGGAAGAACTGTGGCCGCACGATATACAATAAATGATCGACTATTACTTCACATTAGATTAAGTCGAACTCAACGTTACTGCATTAAACTCTGACACTTTAACATTCTATTTGCACGCGGTTCTCAATGCTCTATTTAGATGCAAGGTTGCTCACTTCACTGCACGTTGACTCGTGGTGAAGGTAGGTAAGGTTTTGAACTAGTTACTGCTGTTTACACCTGCGCCGTATTTATACTTAAGTGAATATCTAGTCCCAACTTCAGTCCTTGTCTCGTCTTACTATGCAGACTCTGGGCATGTTCTGACATGCCTGCAGTTGTCTTTGAACTTGCCGTTGGGGGCTTGCGCGTTGGCGCCTGGGGGCGCTGTCCAATAGGAGAGCGAATATTACTCTGGTCTGTACGCAGGTAAAGGGATATTCCGTGTATATATATAAATAATATACAAAGTATATCAAACGATACATATATCTATTCAGTTTAATCTGGCCCTTCACAACAGTCTCTGTGGAGAGAGTGAGATGTGTGGTAATATGTACCGTCTCTGTGGAGAGAGTGAGATGTGTGGTAATATGTACCGCTCCTCTGGAGAGCGTGAGATGTGTGGTAATATGTACCATCTCTGTGGAGAGAGTGAGATGTGTGGTAATATGTACCGTCTACCTGGAGAGAGTGAGATGTGTGGTAATATGTACCGTCTACCTGAAGAGAGTGAGATGTGTGGTAATATGTACCGTCTACCTGGAGAGAGTGAGATGTGTGGTAATATGTACCGTCTACCTGGAGAGAGTGAGATGTGTGGTAATATGTACCGTCTACCTGGAGAGAGTGAGATGTGTGGTAATATGTACGTCTACCTGCAGAGAGTGAGATGTGTGGTAATATGTACCGTCTACCTGGAGAGAGTGAGATGTGTGGTAATATGTACCGTCTACCTGGAGAGAGTGAGATGTGTGGTAATATGCACCGTCTACCTGAAGAGAGTGAGATGTGTGGTAATATGTACCGTCTACCTGGAGAGAGTGAGATGTGTGGTAATATGTACCGTCTACCTGGAGAGAGTGAGATGTGTGGTAATATGTACCGTCTCTGTGGAGAGAGTGAGATGTGTGGTAATATGTACCGTCTCCGTGGAGAGAGTGAGATGTGTGGTAATATGTACCGTCTCTGTGGAGAGAGTGAGATGTGTGGTAATATGTACGTCTCTGTGGAGAGAGTGAGATGTGTGGTAATATGTACGTCTCTGTGGAGAGAGTGAGATGTGTGGTAATATGTACCGTCTCTGTGGAGAGAGTGAGATGTGTGGTAATATGTACCGTCTCTGTAACTGAGGGGTTACAAAACCCTGACTGTATTAAAGATTGTGATATATTAAACCACTGCTAGTTATGTACTTTAATTACTGGCCAAACAGTACATCAAATATAGATGGTGAACACTCACAAGAACACGGCATTGACACAGAAATACTATTGGAGGGTAATTTATTATTATTAGGCAACGTTAGGTTACAGAATGAGAATTAGGGTCGCGCTTGTATGGCGAAGAATATACGTAAAGTCAGTCAAGAGCATAAGTCACTAAGAATAGCAGGAATACTATGATGGGTCTAAGCTGACGCCACCTGTTGTATAGTAATAATTATATAGGGCAACACCGGTACCAACTGGAGACAATGGGTTCCGTCCGGGGTGTAAGGCCGGGAGGGTAGAGGAATGTTCGGGTACTCCGTCTGAGTCAACGAGGAATAAAGAGACTCCAGGTACAGGAGTCAGTGCTTGTACTCCCTTGATCAGCAGACAAAAGCAATAGTTGTAATCCAAGATGCTCGACAGCATTGACGACAGCTAAACCAGCCCCGTCCACGAGGCAGGCCCGAGTGGTAATCCTCACGAGGTTAAATCCCAAACGACAGTGGAAATCAATGGTGCTCTTCTCCGGTGGTCACGGTCCCAAAGCAATATAATCAAACCAGGAATGGTTCTGCAATCCCCGGCGCTGATTATCCTGTGTACATGTCCAACGGTTCTCGCCTAGGACTCCTCGGGTGTGGGCGACGTATTTAGGCCGCACAGCCTGGATAAGTGCACTAGCTAAAGACACGACAAACTGATGGGTAATGCTACACACGGAAGAACTGTGGCCGCACGATATACAATAAATGATCGACTATTATTCACATTAGATTAAGTCGAACTCAACGTTACTGCATTAAACTCTGACACTTTAACATTCTATTCGCACGCGGTTCTCAATGCTCTATTTAGATGCAAGGTTGCTCACTTCACTGCACGTTGACTCGTGGTGAAGGTAGGTAAGGTTTTGAACTAGTTACTGCTGTTTACACCTGCGCCGTATTTATACTTAAGTGAATATCTAGTCCCAACCTCAGTCCTTGTCTCGTATTACTACGCAGACTCTGGGCATGTTCTGACATGCCTGCAGTTGTCTTTGAACTTGCCGTTGGGGGCTTGCGCGTTGGCGCCTGGGGGCGCTGTCCAATAGGAGAGCGAATATTACTCTGGTCTGTACGCAGGTAAAGGGATATTCCGTGTATATAAATAATATACAAAGTATATCAAACGATACATATATCTATTCAGTTTAATCTGGCCCTTCACAACAGCCGCCTCCTAATTAGTCCGCACCTAATTAGTTAAAAGGAAGACAGATTAATAGTCCAGTCAACTGCTCAATGTCTGTTGTGGGGAGTAGGGCAATCTACAAAGTCAGTGGGTCATGATCATCATCAAGGGAGTCAGGGAGCCTTGGCAACTCTATCAGCCTCGCCACGGGTTGGGTGTAGCGGTGAGGCAGGTCGGCCATCCTGGGTATACTGGGCTGTGCTCGCCACTGGCGACAGTCTGGTCGAGTCCGCTGGAAGCGACGTACTGCTTCTCTTCCGTTCAGTATCCAATAGCGACGTCGGATCTCAGCGAAGACTCTCTCTGCCCCAGCGTGGTGCACATCCTCGTCGTATTTCTTTATGATGAGCTCAGTGACTTTGTGTCGGCTGTTGAGGACTATAGGAAACTTGACGTCATCCGTTAAGTCCGGGGCCCGTCTCAGACGACCACCCACCCTGATGAGGCCATGGGTGTCGCGCTCGGGGGCCAAGTGGAGCAGTCTGCTGTCTGACGGGACTGGCTTTGTTCCCTGCAGGCAGTCTAGCTCGTCGGGGAAAGAGTCTCTTTGGGCTCGCTGTAGCAGAAGGAGTTCTGCCTCTTCGTAGTTAGCTGCGTTAATGTCGGTAGTGGGGGGAACCTCAGGGTGGTGCCACAGGAATGTCTTTAACTGCGCACTCTCAAGGGTGAGGCAGTCGTCTATGTTAGGGTCAGTGGGGACTGGGGTGTGCGTCAACCCACAGAACATAGATTTCTTGATCTCTGCCTCCTCTTGACTAGCCTCCCGAGGGTTGGGGGTAGGCCACTCTTCCTCCGGGAGCTTGAGGAACTCAGGACCGTCACTGTAGATATTGTGACGTGTGAGGTCATCTAGGGACATCCCCCGTGTGATGACATCTGCTGGGTTCTGTTTCGTGTCCACGTACCTCCAGCACGCTGATCCCACTAGGTCTTGGATCTCTGTGATTCTGACTCCCACGAAGACCTTGTATCTACAAGAATCGGACTGGATCCATGTGAGTGCAAAGATTGTTCTTTGCACCGGGATGGTGAGTTCACGTTGGATTAACGTGGCGAGTTGCGCGCCTACCAGAGCTGCGCAGAGCTCTAGACGCGGGATCGATTGTTGCTTGCGGGGGGCTATCCTTGAGCGAGCCAGGATGAAGGCTGTGTGTATTTCTCCTCCCTCCTCTCGGGCCCGCAAGTAAGCCACCGAGCCGTAGGCCACTTCTGAGGCGTCGCTGAAGACGTGCAGGTCCATCTGGCACGTCTCCAGCCGCACTGTGGGTGGGAAGTAGCTTCGGCGTATGTTCACATTTTGGAGTGAGTTGAGTTCTCTCTCCAGGTGGAAGCGAGGTGGTCGGGTATGGGGTCGTCCCAGCCCTGTTCCTTGTCCCACAGCTCTCGTACAATCATTTTCGCCCGGGTGGTGTAAGGTAAGATACACCTCAGCGGGTCGTATTGCCTTGCGAGTGTTCTGTATACGCTCCGTCTGGTGGTCGGTAGAGGGGTCGACCTTCCCTGCTCCGTGGTCAGGGGTGTGTATTTGTAATGGAGCGAGTCTGTTTTGAAGCGCCAGACTAGGCCCAATGTCATTTCCTGTGCTTCACCTGGGATGGTCGCCATCCAGGTCTCGCTGCTTGCTGCCTTTGTCTCTGGGGAGAGGCTGCGAAGTACTTGAGGGTCACTGCTGGCCCACTGCCGGAGATCAAAGCCGCCTTTGATCAGTGAGGCGCGGAGCTTGAGTAGGAGGGCTTCGGCTTCTTCTGGCGTCGAGACGCTTTGCAGACAGTTGTCCACGTAGAAACTCCTCTCTACACTTTGTCTGACTTCCTCGTCAGCTTCAGGGTCTTCTGTCACATGTTTTTGCAGTGCGAACGTAGCACAGCATGGGCTGCATGTGGTTCCGAAGGGGAGGACCTCCCATTGGTAGATGGATGGTTGCTCATCTTTGATCCTCTCTCTCCATAGGAACCGCAGCAAGGGCTTGTCCTCCTCCACTAGTCGCACCTGCAGGAACATCCCTTTGATGTCGCCGCTGATGGCCACCTTGTCTTGGCGGAAACGTAGTAGTACGCCGAGGAGAGAGGGGCCGAGTGTTGGGCCGGGCAAGAGTTCTTTATTCAGATTCTGTAGTCCGATCTGGTAGCTGCAGTTGAATACAATGCGATCCTTGCCGTTGTGGTGGACCTTGTGGTGGGGCACGTACCATGATTCGATCGTCTGGTCGGCCTCTTGAATGTCAATTTTCTTTATGTGTCCCGCTGTGATCAGCTTGTCGATCTCAGCACGGTACACAGTGGCTTGAGTGGGGTCTTTGGCTAGACGCCGCTCGGTGTTCAGTAGATATCGCTCTGTCGCTTCTTTTGAGGCGTGGAGGGTGGGCATACCCTCTCGCCTCAAGAGTGGAGTTGCGTATCTCATCACTCCCTTGACCTCGACTCTCTTTGTCCTCTGCTCGAGGAGGGTTATGGCATAAGTGTCTTCCTTTGAGCAAACAAGTTTCTTTTCATTCTTAAAGGGCATCGCGTCTAATGTCCATAGCCTCTCGACGTGCTATAAGAGGGTGGTGTCTTCTTCGTTTATCCTTGAGTGGAGGCAGCGAGTGGCTGTCGGTCGGTTGGAAGACCCGGAGAGGGGGCCTTGTAGTGTCCAACCCAGGCGGGTCTCGATCGCTGCTGGACAGCCTCTGGGCCCGATGTGGACCCGGTCCGTTGGGATGATGAGGTGTGCGTGGTCGGATCCTATGAGCAGGGTCGGGGTGGCGTCGTCGATGAGCGGTATAGGTAGTTGACGTAGGTGCACGTATTTTTCCATCAGCTTTGGGATGGGATAGGTGTACTGTGACAGGCCTATGTCGTGGCTGGTGAAGGCGTTAGTGATGCTATACTGCTTCTCGGGCTGCCCGACCGCTGCTATCGTGAAGGAGACATTTTCACCCCTTATGGTCTTCAGGTCTCTCCTAATGGTACGTGTAACTGAGGGGTTACAAAACCCTGACTGTATTAAAGATTGTGATATATTAAACCACTACTAGTTATGTACTTTAATTACTGGCCATACAGTACATGAATATATATGGTGAACACCCACACAAGAATACGGCATTGACACATAAATTATATTGGAGGGTTATTTATTATTATTAAGCAACGTTAGGTTACAGATTGAGAATTAGGCTCGCGCTTGTATGGCGAAGAACATACGTAAAGTCAGTCAAGAGCATAAGTCAATGAGAATAGTAGGAATACTATGATGGGTCTAAGCTGACGCCACCTGTGGTATAGCAATTATATGGGCCACACCGGTACCAACTGGAGACACTGGGTTCCCTCCGGGGTGTAAGGCCGGGAGGGGTAGAGGAATGTTCGGGTACACAGTCTGGGTCAACGAGGAATAAAGAGGCTCCAAATACAGGAGCCGGTGCATGTACTCCCTTGATCAGCAGACAAAGCAATAGTTGTAATCCAAGATGCTCGATAGCATTGACGACAGCTAGCCAGCCCCTTCCAAGAGGCGGGCCCGAGTGGTGATCCTCACAAGGTTAAATCCCAAACGACAGTGGAATCAACGGTGCTCTTCTCCGGTGGTCACGGTCCCAAAGCAATATAATCCAACCAGAAATGGTTCTGCAATCGCCGGTGTAGATTCTCCTGTGTACATATCCAACGGTTCTCGCCTAGGACTCCTCGGGTGTGGGCACGGCTTTAGGCCGCACAGCCTGGATAAGTGCACTAGCTAAATACACGACGAACCGATGGTAATGCTGGTCACTGAAGAACTGTAGCCGCACGATACACAATAAATGATCGACTATTACTTCACATTAGATTAAGTCGAACTCAACGTTACTGCGTTAAACTCTGACACTTTAACATTCTATTCGCACGCGGTTCTCAATGCTCTATTTAGATGCAAGGTTGCTCACTTCACTGCACGTTGACTCGTGGTGAAGGCTTGGACATTGAACTTGAACTACTGCTGTTTACACCTGCGCCGTATTTATACGTAAGGTGAATATCTAGTCCCAACCTCAGTTCTTGTCTCGTATTACTACGCAGACTCTGGGCATGTACCGACATGCCCGGAGTTGCCTTTGAACTTGCCGTTGGGGGCTTGGTCGTTGGCGCCTGGGGTCGCTGTCCAATAGGAGAGCGAATATTACTCTGGTTTGTACGCAGGTAAAGGGATATTCCGTGTATATATACAAATAATATACAAGGTATATCAAACGATACATATATATATTCAGTTTAATCTGGCCCTTCACAACAGCCGCCTCCTAATTAGTCCGCACCTAATTAGTTAAAGCGAAGACAGATTAATAGTCCTGTCAACTACTCAATGTCTGTTGTGGGGAGTAGGGCAATCTACAAAGTCAGTGGGTCATGATCGTCATCAAGGGAGTCAGGGAGCCTTGGCAACTCTATCAGCCTCGCCACGGGTCGGGTGTATGTCCGTCCCTGGGCAATAACTTCTGCCGCTCTGACCTTTCCGTCGGCACCAGTGATCACTTTGCTTACGTGGCCGGCCGGCCACATAGCTCGGGGTAGTGACTGGTCTATGATCATAACGACTGTGTCCACTTTTAAGTTGTCTCTATCTTTTACCCATTTCTGGCGGGTTTGTAGAGACGGTAGGTAGTGGAGGAGGAAACTGTTCCAAAACTTGTCAGCCAATACTTGACTGTACCTCCACATTCTTCGGCCGTTCGCTTCTTCGGGTCTGTACACCGTCTGTGGGAGCGCGGGGTCCAGCCGCCCCATCAAGAGAGTGTTAGGGGTGACTGGGTCAACATCTGCTACATCACTTGAGACGTAACCGAGGGGCTTTGAGTTCAATACTCCCTCGATCTCTGTGAGGACTGTCGTGAGGACTTCTTCAGCCACGGTCTGGGCCCCAAGCACGGCGTACAGAGCTGTCTTTATGGAACGTACTTCTCTTTCCCAGGTTCCCCCGAAGTGAGGGGCGTTCGGGGGGTTAAACTGGAAGTCGATCTGAGAGGGAGCGAGGTGGGTCTTAAGTTCTGGGCCCATGGCTTGGAAGCTCTCTCTCAGCTCTCTTTCTCCGCCTTTGAAGTTTGTCCCGTGATCAGACAACAATATAGACCGTTTTCCTTTTCGCGCTGTGAATCTCCGGAAGGCCATGAGGAATGAGTCCGTACTCATGGTCGGAAGGAGTTCTATGTGTATTACTCGGGTGGTCATGCATTTGAATACAATGCCCCACCTCTTCTCCGTCCCTCTTCCTTTCTTCACGTAAAGCGGGCCGAAGCATTCCATGCTGGTGGAGTGAAAGGGCTTATCGCCGAGTCGGAGGCGACAGGGAGGCAGGTCTGCCATCATGGGTATACTGGGCTGTGCTCGCCACTTGCGACAGTCTAGACAGGTCCGCTGGAAGCGTCGTACTGCTTCTCTTCCTTGCAGTATCCAATAGCGACGTCGGATCTCAGCGAAGACTGTCTCTGCCCCAGCGTGGTGCACATCCTCGTTGTATTTCTTTATGATGAGCTCGGTGACCTTGTGTCGGCTGTTGAGGACTATAGGAAACTTGACGTCATCCGTTAAGTCCGGGGCCCGTCTCGGACGACCACCCACCCTGATGAGGCCATGGGTGTCGCGCTCGGGGGCCAAGTGGAGCAGTCTGCTGTCTGACGGGACTGGCTTTGATCCCTGCAGACAGTCTAGCTCGTCGGGGAACGAGTCTCTTTGGGCTCGCTGTAGCAGAAGGAGTTCTGCTTCTTCATAGTTAGCTGCATTAATGTCGGTAGTGGGGGGAACCTCAGGGTGGTGCCACAGGAATGTCTTTAACTGCGCACTCTCAAAGGTGGGGCAGTCGTCTATGTTAGGGTCAGTGGGGACTGGTGTGTGCGTCAACCCACAGAACATAGATTTCTTGATCTCTGCCTCCTCTTGACTAGCCTCCCGAGGGGTGGGGTTAGGCCACTCTTCTTCCGGGAGCTTGAGGAACTCAGGACCGTCACTGTAGATATTGTGACGTGTGAGGTCATCTAGGGACATCCCCCGTGTGATCACATCTGCTGGGTTCTGTTTCGTGTCCACGTACCTCCAGCACGCTGATTCTGTTAAATCTTGGATCTCTGTGATTCTGACTCCCACGAAGACCTTGTATCTACACGAATCGGACTGGATCCATGTGAGTACGGTCATGGAGTCTGACCACAAGATTGTTTTTTGCACCGGGATGGTGAGTTCACGTTGGATTAACGTGGCGAGTTGCGCGCCTACCAGAGCTGCGCAGAGCTCTAGACGCGGGATCGATTGTTGCTTGCGGGGGGCTATCCTTGAGCGAGCCAGGATGAAGGCTGTGTGTATTTCTCCTCCCTCCTCTCGGGCCCGCAAGTAAGCCACCGAGCCGTAGGCCACTTCTGAGGCATCGCTGAAGACGTGCAGGTCCATCTGGCACGTCTCCAGCCGCACTGTGGGTGGGAAGTAGCTTCGGCGTATGTTCACATTTTGGAGCGAGTTGAGTTCTCTCTCCCACTCTCCATAACGCTGTCCATAACGTTGGTCGAGGGCCACTAGAGCCGCGGAGTATGGGGTACTTGAGTTGGAATATGCCAGCGCTATATTATGCGCTCTGGGCACCTTGAGATGCTTGAGGAGGATGGCATATTTGTACGACTCATCAGGGACGTCGGACATCATAGTCTCCAAGCACATCCGTAATTCCGTGTACTGTGCTCTGTCCTCGTGCGTAAAGTCTGGGAATGTCGGTGTGCCAAGGTACGATTCCATGGATGGCTGGCACATTGGTGAGCGTAGGGGAAGAGGCCTCCTCGGCGAGTCTCCCCGTACGTGTTGTCGTGGGTTGGTACTTGGTGGGTACCAGAGGCCGGGTACCCAGGTGCTGTTCCTCGGTGCTGACTGTACGTCAAACTCACCCGTGAGTTGGGTCGGGGGTTTGTAGTGCAGTGACTTGGGGCTGAAGTCTGGGCTGTACTGGGCCTCCTGGTCCAGAGTACGTTGCTGTTGGTGGGCTTGACTTTCCTCCTCTTCCTCTTCCTCTTCTAGGTCCTGGAGTCTTCTATTCAGTCTCTCGGCGACGTAGGCCGGTTCTTCCCGGTGGCTGGGTCTCGTATGGACCGGTCGGGGAGGGGGTTTGGAGACGTAGACAGGATCCTCCTGTTGGCCGGGTCCCGGTTCGCTTTGTCGGGTAGGGGAAGGTGCCCTAGACCCTTGTCGTGATGATCTCCGGGAGCTCCGTGCGGAGAGAGGGGGTGTCGCCCTGGCAATCAATTGTTCTATCATCTGCGCCTGCAGCCGGTCGCGCTCTGCTTCATGCTGGACATGGGCGGCGTCGCGCTCTGCTTCACGCTGGGCATTGGCGGCGTCGCGCTGTGCATTGGCGGCGTCGCGCTGTGCATTGGCGCGGTCTCTTTCAATATTCTCTTCCGTCTGAAGGCGCCTCTCCTCCAGTCTTATGCGGTCGTCCTCACTCCTTTGCTGCGCCTGGAAGCGCTCCCGTTCAGTTGCAGAGTGTTCGCGTTCACTAAGGGCTTGCGCTTGGAGTTGCGCGTGAAGGCGCTCTCGTTCCGCTGCAGAGTGTTCGCGCTCGCTTAATTGTTGCGCCTGGAGGCGCTCTCTTTGTTCGCGCTCGCTCATCTGTTGAGCCTGGAGGCGCTCTCGTTCCATGGCAGAGTGTTCGCGCTCACTTAATTGTTGCGCCCGGAGGCGCTCTCGTTCCACGGCAGTGTTCGCGCTCACTAAGGGCTTGCGCTTGGAGTTGCGCGTGGAGGCGCTCTCTTTCCGTGGTGGAGTGTTCGCGCTCACTAAGCGTCTTTGCTTGAAGCCGATCGCGTTCGGTGGAGGCTGTCAGTGTGGCGATCAAGGCTTGCGCCAGTATCTGGTCCGCCTCGCTGGGGGATGACACTGACGGAGGTGATCGGGTGCTGACAGGGCTCGTTGGAGATCTGTTCTCCTGGCGCGCCCCGAGGTCCATCTCCTGGGCGCGTTTCTCTTCTCTTGGTTGTGTGTCGGGTTCTATCCCTGGAGCGCTTTCTTTATCCTGGAGCGCTCCGGGGTCTATCCCGGTGACGCTGTCTGGAGGTATAGTCATGTCATGTCCCACCTGGTCCCCCCCGTGAGCTGAGTCAGTTTCGTTTGAACCCACTGGGGTCTCTACTGGCAGGGTCGCCAAGTCGATAGGATTTGACATGCTTTGACTATCCGCTTTATCCGTATTTAACGTCTGTTTAGATAAGCTAGGGGGTAGAACGAAAGCGAATTCCTCCAGATAGGGAGGTGGCTGACATTTGCGCTGCGGGCGTTCTAGCTTTGGGGAGCCGCTTGGGGAGTGTTCACCGCTGGCCATGGTTAATATTAATATTATATTAAATATTACACTGATACCCTCCGGCTCGAAGGACCAATTGTAACTGAGGGGTTACAAAACCCTGACTGTATTAAAGATTGTGATATATTAAACCACTGCTAGTTATGTACTTTAATTACTGGCCAAACAGTACATCAAATATAGATGGTGAACACTCACAAGAACACGGCATTGACACAGAAATACTATTGGAGGGTAATTTATTATTATTAGGCAACGTTAGGTTACAGAATGAGAATTAGGGTTGCGCTTGTATGGCGAAGAATATACGTAAAGTCAGTCAAGAGCATAAGTCACTAAAAATAGCAGGAATACTATGATGGGTCTAAGCTGACGCCACCTGTTGTATAGTAACAATTATATAGGGCAACACCGGTACCAACTGGAGACAATGGGTTCCCTCCGGGGTGTAAGGCCGGGAGGGTAGAGGAATGTTCGGGTACTCCGTCTGAGTCAAAGAGGAATAAAGAGACTCCAGGTACAGGAGTCAGTGCTTGTACTCCCTTGATCAGCAGACAAAAGCAATAGTTGTAATCCAAGATGCTCGACAGCATTGACGACAGCTAAACCAGCCCCGTCCACGAGGCAGGCCAGAGTGGTAATCCTCACGAGGTTAAATCCCAAACGACAGTGGAAATCAACGGTGCTCTTCTCCGGTGGTCGCGGTCCCAAAGCAATATAATCCAACCAGGAATGGTTCTGCAATCGCCGGCGCCGATTCTCCTGTGTACATGTCCAACGGTTCTCGCCTAGGACTCCTCGGGTGTGGGCGACGTATTTAGGCCACACAGCCTAGATAAGTGCACTAGCTAAAGACACGACGAACCGATGGGTAATGCTACACACGGAAGAACTGTGGCCGCACGATATACAATAAATGATCGACTATTACTTCACATTAGATTAAGTCGAACTCAACGTTACTGCATTAAACTCTGACACTTTAACATTCTATTCGCACGCGGTTCTCAATGCTCTATTTAGATGCAAGGTTGCTCACTTCACTGCACGTTGACTCGTGGTGAAGGTAGGTAAGGTTTTGAACTAGTTACTGCTGTTTACACCTGCGCCGTATTTATACTTAAGTGAATATCTAGTCCCAACTTCAGTCCTTGTCTCGTCTTACTATGCAGACTCTGGGCATGTTCTGACATGCCTGCAGTTGTCTTTGAACTTGCCGTTGGGGGCTTGCGCGTTGGCGCCTGGGGGCGCTGTCCAATAGGAGAGCGAATATTACTCTGGTCTGTACGCAGGTAAAGGGATATTCCGTGTATATATATAAATAATATACAAAGTATATCAAACGATACATATATCTATTCAGTTTAATCTGGCCCTTCACAACAGTCTCTGTGGAGAGAGTGAGATGTGTGGTAATATGTACCGTCTCTGTGGAGAGAGTGAGATGTGTGGTAATATGTACCGCTCCTCTGGAGAGCGTGAGATGTGTGGTAATATGTACCATCTCTGTGGAGAGAGTGAGATGTGTGGTAATATGTACCGTCTACCTGGAGAGAGTGAGATGTGTGGTAATATGTACCGTCTCTGTGGAGAGAGTGAGACGTGTGGTAATATGTACCGTCTCTGTGGAGAGAGTGAGATGTGTGGTAATATGTACCGTCTCTGTGGAGAGAGTGAGATGTGTGGTAATATGTACCGTCTACCTGGAGAGAGTGAGATGTGTGGTAATATGTACCATCTACCTGGAGAGAGTGAGATGTGTGGTAATATGTACCGTCTACCTGGAGAGAGTGAGATGTGTGGTAATATGTACCGTCTACCTGGAGAGAGTGAGATGTGTGGTAATATGTACCGTCTACCTGGAGAGAGTGAGATGTGTGGTAATATGTACCATCTACCTGGAGAGAGTGAGATGTGTGGTAATATGTACCGTCTACCTGGAGAGAGTGAGATGTGTGGTAATATGTACGTCTCTGTGGAGAGAGTGAGATGTGTGGTAATATGTACCATCTACCTGGAGAGAGTGAGATGTGTGGTAATATGTACCGTCTACCTGGAGAGAGTGAGATGTGTGGTAATATGTACCATCTACCTGGAGAAAGTGAGATGTGTGGTAATATGTACGTCTCTGTGGAGAGAGTGAGATGTGTGGTAATATGTACCGTCTCTGTGGAGAGAGTGAGATGTGTGGTAATATGTACCGTCTCTGTGGAGAGAGTGAGATGTGTGGTAATATGTACCATCTACCTGGAGAGAGTGAGATGTGTGGTAATATGTACCATCTACCTGGAGAGAGTGAGATGTGTGGTAATATGTACGTCTCTGTGGAGAGAGTGAGATGTGTGGTAATATGTACCGTCTCTGTGGAGAGAGTGAGATGTGTGGTAATATGTACCGTCTCTGTGGAGAGAGTGAGATGTGTGGTAATATGTACGTCTCTGTGGAGAGAGTGAGATGTGTGGTAATATGTACCGTCTCTGTGGAGAGAGTGAGATGTGTGGTAATATGTACCGCTCCTCTGTCTGCGCTTCTTCAGTTGCAATGAGAACAGAGATCAAGTGAGGAGTGACATCCACTCGTAAAATAAGACACTGACTCCCTTGAAACGGCTGTTGGCATGATAATGAACATGGAGATAGAATCTCTTTTTAAACTCTTTTGTTCCTATTGTCAACATAGCCTATGAAAAGACTAAGACCTACAATTAATTTATTCTATACTGTACTTGCAGGTATAAAGACCACCCAGTCAACACCACATTATACTGTAGCTCATATCCAGAAGTCATGGAACTCCATTGTTGTCCGAAAACCATTAAAACAAGACACAGAGCCGTACTGTTTGTTCTGCTCAGTATATCTCATCACTGCGATGGACATTTTCTTTGTACTGTACTTGTCTGTTCTGTTTACTACTGTACATCTATCAAATTGATAACTACAACGACCCTGTTTTTCAGGATAATAATATTCCACAATAATATTAGATACAATATCTAAAACCAAAGCCATGCATTTGATTGATTTTAGCATCATCATTCTGAATGAGCTGTAGCTGTCTAAGTGTTTTAACTCTAGCAGCAGCAGCATTCTGAATGAGCTGTAGCTGCCTAAGTGTTTTAACTCTAGCAGCAGCAGCATTCTGAATGAGCTGTAGCTGTCTAAGTGTTTTAACTCTAGCAGCAGCAGCATTCTGAATGAGCTGTAGCTGTCTAAGTGTTTTAACTCTAGTAGCAGCAGCATTCTGAATGAGCTGTAGCTGTCTAAGTGTTTTAACTCTAGTAGCAGCAGCATTCTGAATGAGCAGTAGCTGTCTAAGTGTTTTAACTCTAGTAGCAGCAGCATTCTGAATGAGCTGTAGCTGTCTAAGTGTTTTAACTCTAGTAGCAGCAGCATTCTGAATGAGCTGTAGCTGTCTAAGTGTTTTAACTCTAGCAGCAGCAGCAGCATTCTGAATGAGGTGTAGCTGTCTAAGTGTTGTAACTCTAGTAGCAGCAGCATTCTGAATGAGGTGTAGCTGTCTAAGTGTTTTAACTCTAGCAGCAGCAGCATTCTGAATGAGCTGTAGCAGCTGCCTAAGTGTTTTAACTCTAGTAGCAGCAGCATTCTGAATGAGCTGTAGCTGTCTAAGTGTTTTAACTCTAGCAGCAGAAGCATTCTGAATGAGCTGTAGCTGTCTACGTGTTTTAACTCTAGCAGCAGCAGCATTCTGAATGAGCTGTAGCTGTCTAAGTGTTTTAACTCTAGTAGCAGCAGCATTCTGAATGAGCTGTAGCTGCCTAAGTGTTTTAACTCTAGTAGCAGCAGCATTCTGAATGAGCTGTAGCTGTCTAAGTGTTTTAACTCTAGCAGCAGCAGCATTCTGAATGAGCTGTAGCTGCCTAAGTGTTTTAACTCTAGTAGCAGCAGCATTCTGAATGAGCTGTAGCTGTCTAAGTGTTTTAACTCTAGCAGCAGCAGCATTCTGAATGAGCTGTAGCTGTCTAAGTGTTTTAACTCTAGTAGCAGCAGCATTCTGAATGAGCTGTAGCTGCCTAAGTGTTTTAACTCTAATAGCAGCAGCATTCTGAATGAGCTGTAGCTGTCTAAGTGTTTTAACTCTAGCAGCAGCAGCATTCTGAATGAGCTGTAGCTGTCTAAGTGTTTTAACTCTAGTAGCAGCAGCATTCTGAATGAGCTGTAGCTGTCTAAGTGTTTTAACTCTAGCAGTAGCAGCATTCTGAATGAGCTGTAGCTGTCTAAGTGTTTTAACTCTAGTAGCAGCAGCATTCTGAATGAGCTGTAGCTGCCTAAGTGTTTTAACTCTAGTAGCAGCAGCATTCTGAATGAGCTGTAGCTGCCTAAGTGTTTTAACTCTAGCAGTAGCAGCATTCTGAATAAGCTGTAGCTCCCCACATCCTCTAGTTTTTGGCACTCAAAAGGGCACTTTAGGTGTAGCGCAATGTTTTCAATTGTGGGGGCACATGGTCAAGTTTAACCATTGGAGGGGCATGTCCTCTCATTTTCACCACTCAAAAGGACACTTTAGCACAATGTTTTCAACTGTGGGGGCACATGGTCACGTTTAACCATTAGAGGGGCACCAATAGGGCACATCCTCAATTTTTTTCCACTCAAAAGGGCACTTTTGCATGACACTATTTAACCGTGGGGCACATGGTCAAGTTTAGACCATTGGAAGAGCACAAATAGGGCACACCCTCTCATTTTTCAGCACTCAAAAGGGCACTTTAGCGTCCGTTTTTCAACCGTGGGGGCACCACCGTGTTATCACCCCCCCTGCCCCCCCCCCTGAGTCTGCCAGTGATTCTACATTCATTGCACACACATCCACATGCACACACTCACTTTAAACATATACTTTAGACACTTCAACACTTTTTAAACACCACACCATATTTTATCTATTTATTACTCAAATACTTGGTCTGCCTCTCTATTTTGTTTGCATTTTGTACTTTAGTTTTGTATATTATATATTTTGTAGGGATGTTCGATATTGGCTTTTTTACCGATATCCGATATACCGATATTGTCCAACTCTTAATTTCCGATACCGATATCAACCGATACCGATATATGCAGGGTTTTCCCCCCCCCAAAAAACTGAATAATTTCAGGTAATTAATATTACATATCTCTTTTCGTGGAATAAACACAACATTATGCATACTTTTGACAATAAATAAAATAAGAATTTGTTCTTACTTGCTTGCCTGGGTAAATAAAGGTTAAATAAATGTAAAAGAAAAATATAAATTTTTCGTTTTGAAAACCGATACCGATAATTTCCTTTTTTGCCAATATCGGCCGATAATATCGGTAGGCCGATAATATCGGACATCCCTAATATTTTGTATAGTGTTTGGTCTTTATTGTTTAACTTTTTTTTATTTTTTTACTGTATGAAGCACACATGACAAATAAAACAAAACTTGAAAACTTGAACTTGAGCAGGAAGAGCAGGGCGCAAACCAACCAAAACACACACACACACACATTCAAACCTCCTCCAATCCTCTCTTAACCCTTTCACTGCCACACTACATAAGGTTAACCCTTTACCATCACACTACCGACAGTTACCGGTAGTGAAAGGGTTAACCTTCTGTGTGTTGTCGCAGTGAAACGGTTAACCGTTTCGTAGTGCGGCGGCAGTGAAAGGGTTAATAACACACCTTATTACACGGCTTAGTTGAATGCTCGATTCTGATTGGTCAACGGCTGAATTCCGCGGTGTGTTATGTCTTGATAATGACCGCTGCCCTCTATAATAACAGACCGTGTCTAATCAAAACCAGCTTTGATCAAAGCCTCAGAGCACTTGGTTCATATCAATCCGCACTTCCGCATTAAAGAGATGGCCACAGACGTGAGGGGAGTCTTCAGAGTTACTGGGCTCCACTACACTGTAAAAAATAAATGTTTTTTCACTGGAAATTCACTGTATTATTTTACAGATTACTTTTGTTTTTCTACTTTAAGTGTAAATGCCATAAAAATACAGTAAATGACCATTTTTTATTATGTTTTTGGTAGATTTTTATTTGTTTGTTCTACCGGGCAGTCCGGTAGAGAGAGAGAGCGAGAGAGAGAGGAAGAGTGGGAGACAGAGCGGGGGGAGATTTTCTGCAAAGGACGCCGGGTCCTGGAATCGAACCCGGGTCGGCCGCTTCGCAACGCAGCGCGATACATGGTGTGCTACTAGAGTGCCCCAGTAAATTACCTTTTTATCAAAATATTAACCATTAAATAAAAGTTGTAATCTGTAAATATATTTGATTTTACTGTAATTTGACAGTAAGTATTTGGAAACCATTGATGCCAGACATTCATTCTTTCATTTATTTGCATTTATTTTAAATTTGTTGGACCTTATGGTGTCCTTGTTCTGTTCTTGACTTATTGTTATGTTTTCTTCTTGACTTGTTTAAAGAAGACCTGTATGGCCCATGGGGACATTAACGTGTGTTGTTGGGCCTTATAAATAAATTTGATTTGATTTGATTTGATTTACCGTTTTCGTGCAGCTTTTTTTCTTACAGTGTACAGACAGGGAGAAGTGGAGCGAGATTCTGTCCTCCAATCCAGGCAACGGCAGCACATCTGGTGAGTGTCTCTCACAGTAGCCGGTCATCTAGTAACTAAATGACGCGATAAGCAGTAGTGTATCCTCCTAATATTACAGTTGCCTGATTTTAGTCCTGTGTGTCCTCTGCAGAGCCGCGGCAAGAACCACACGTAGAGATGAATGACAGAAGCGCCAACTTCAATATTCCCAAAGAAGTCCCATTCACTTTGTCTCACTGAACCTTCAATGGTAATGTTCAGTTTAACGTGAATACTAACACTAAATAGGCTAATCATTAGGCGCTAATATGTGTATACAACCCAACATGTAGATAGATGCTTCATATACTAATGTACCACATGACCCCTAATGACACCACAACCCAATGTGGATAGATGCTTCATATACTAATGTACCACATGACCCCTAATGACACCACAACCCAACATGTAGATAGATGCTTCATATACTAATGTACCACATGACCCCTAATGACACCACAACCCAACATGTAGATAGATGCTTCATATACTAATGTACCACATGACCCCTAATGACACCACAACCCAACATGTAGATAGATGCTTCATATACTAATGTACCACATGACCCCTAATGACACCACAACCCAACATGTAGATAGATGCTTCATATACTAATGTACCACATGACCCCTAATGACACCACAACCCACCGTGTAGATAGATAGTGTTACAATCACGGCCAGAGCCTCTCTCTCTCCCCCTGCTTCCATGCCCTTATATGGGCAGCTTCCTGTTGATGGGTTCACACGCTGTCGGCCAAGCCCTATCTGCACACCTGAGACTCGTCAGGAGAGCCTCTCTCTCTCCCCCTGCTTCCATGCCCTTATATGGGCAGCTTCCTGTCGATATGTTCACACGCTGTCAGCCAAGCCCTATCTGCACACCTGAGACTCGTCAGGTCATCACCGGCTCTGATAAGAGCCCTGCGGTTCCTGCCACTCACCGTCCGAGTGTCGCTACACCTACCTAGGTACGAGGACGTAACCTGCCTTGCTGCTCTCTGTCTGTTTCCCTGCCTTGCTCTAACCTCTGTTCTCCCTGTGCCCAGGACCATCTGCTGCCGGCCTACGCTGTCTCACGAGACACCGCCCGCCAGGACGTTCCTGTGGAGCACGAGGAGTGCTCCCGCTCGCACCTGTCAAACATTCCTGTTTGCTAACCCTGTCTGCATGGTACCTATTGGAAACATTAAACAACCTAAACCGCTCCATTCTCTCTCCCTTGTGTTCTGCTTGTGGGCTCCATTTTAACCCTACCCTAACAGATGGATTCTACATATCCTACCACATGACCCCAAATGACACCACAACCCAACATGTTGATAGATAGATGCTTCCTACCACATGACCCCTAATGACACCACAACCCAACATGTTGATAGATAGATGCTTCCTACCACATGACCCCTAATGACACCACAACCCAACATGTTGATAGATAGATGCTTCATACCACATGACCCCTAATGACACCACAACCCAACATGTTGATAGATAGATGCTTCATACCACATGACCCCTAATGACACCACAACCCAACATGTTGATAGATAGATGCTTCATACCACATGACCCCTAATGACACCACAACCCAACATGTCGATAGATAGATGCTTCATATCCTACCACATGACCCCTAATGACACCACAACCCAATATGTAGATAGATAGATGCTTCATATCCTACCACATGACCCCTAATGACACCACAACCCAACATGTCGATAGATAGATGCTTCATATCCTACCACATGACCCCTAATGACACCACAACCCAACATGTTGATAGATAGATGCTTCATACCACATGACCCCTAATGACACCACAACCCAACATGTTGATAGATAGATGCTTCATACCACATGACCCCTAATGACACCACAACCCAACATGTTGATAGATAGATGCTTCATACCACATGACCCCTAATGACACCACAACCCAACATGTCGATAGATAGATGCTTCATATCCTACCACATGACCCCTAATGACACCACAACCCAATATGTAGATAGATAGATGCTTCATATCCTACCACATGACCCCTAATGACACCACAACCCAACATGTCGATAGATAGATGCTTCATATCCTACCACATGACCCCTAATGACACCACAACCCAACATGTCGATAGATAGATGCTTCATATCCTACCACATGACCCCTAATGACACCACAACCCAACATGTCGATAGATAGATGCTTCATATCCTACCACATGACCCCTAATGACACCACAACCCAACATGTCGATAGATAGATGCTTCATATCCTACCACATGACCCCTAATGACACCACAACCCAACATGTCGATAGATAGATGCTTCATATCCTACCACATGACCCCTAATGACACCACAACCCAACATGTAGATAGATAGATGCTTCATACTACCACATGGCCCCTAATGACACCACGACCCACCGTGTAGATAGATAGATGCTTCATATCCTACCACATGACCCCTAATGACACCACAACCCAACATGTAGATAGATAGATGCTTCATATCCTACCACATGACCCCTAATGACACCACAACCCAACATGTAGATAGATAGATGCTTCATATCCTACCACATGACCCCTAATGACACCACAACCCAACATGTCGATAGATAGATGCTTCATATCCTACCACATGACCCCTAATGACACCACAACCCAACATGTAGATAGATAGATGCTTCATACTACCACATGGCCCCTAATGACACCACAACCCAACATGTAGATAGATAGATGCTTCATACTACCACATGGCCCCTAATGACACCACAACCCACCATGTAGATAGATAGATGCTTCATATCCTACCACATGGCCCCTAATGATCGCCGCATTGATGCAGTAATTTGTGCAAAAGGAGCCCCAACTAAGTACTGAGTGAACAGTAAACAAATATATATATTTTGATTGGTCTTATGTAATATACTTTTTTTTGGAGATACTGAATTTGGGGTTTTCATGAGCTGTAAGCCATAATTATCTAAATTAAAACAAATGAAGGCATGAAATATTTCACTTTGTGTGTAATGAATATATAATGTATGAGAGTTTGGCTTTTTGTATTTAATTACTGAAATAAATGAACTTTTCCACAATATTCTAATGTATTGAGCTGCACCTGTATATATCGAGAGAGGGATGGAGAAGCCAGGGGGATGGAGAGGTTAGAAAGAGGTTGAGGAAGGTAGAGAACATTTCTATTTGAGAGTAGAGTCAACCATTTGCACAGGTAGAAAGAACATATTCTTGCTGCAAAATAGAGTTCATACAGTGTCTTTCTGTACGCGTTCACGGTTGCACTCGAGGACGTGTTGAACCGAGAGCTCTGAGCAGAACATACGGTGAGGAGGACACAGAGGACGTGTTCAACCCAGAGCTCTGAGCAGAACATACGGTGAGGAGGACGTGTTGAACTGAGAGCTCTGAACAGAACATATAGTGAGGAGACACAGAGGGCGTGTTGAACCGAGAGCTCTGAACAGAACATATGGTGAGGAGACACAGAGGGCGTGTTGAACCGAGAGCTCTGAACAGAACATATGGTGAGGAGACACAGAGGGCGTGTTGAACCGAGAGCTCTGAACAGAACATACGGTGAGGAGACACAGAAGGCGTGTTGAACCGAGAGCTCTGAACAGAACATATGGTGAGGAGACACAGAGGGCGTGTTGAACCGAGAGCTCTGAACAGAACATACGGTGAGGAGGACGTGTTGAACCCAGAGCTCTGAACAGAACATACGGTGAGGAGACACAGAGGGCGTGTTGAACCGAGAGCTCTGAACAGAACATACGGTGAGGAGGACACAGAGGACGTGTTGAACCCAGAGCTCTGAACAGAACATACGGTGAGGAGGACACAGAGGACGTGTTGAACCCAGAGCTCTGAACAGAACATACGGTGAGGAGGACACGGAGGACGTGTTGAACCGAGAGCTCTGAGCAGAACATACGGTGAGGAGGACGTGTTGAACTGAGAGCTCTGAACAGAACATATAGTGAGGAGACACAGAGGTGTAGTGTGTGAGGCTGCTGTGTGGAGGACGTCCTGAGGAGGTTGTTTCCTCCTGTCTCCTTGTCTTAGACGTCATGGTCCTCAGTGTCTCCTTGTCTTAGACGTCATGGTCCTCAGAGTCTCCTTGTCTTAGACGTCATGGTCCTCAGTGTCTCCTTGTCTTAGACGTCATGGTCCTCAGCGTCTCCTTGTCTTAGACGTCATGGTCCTCAGTGTCTCCTTGTCTTAGACGTCATGGTCCTCAGCGTCTCCTTGTCTTAGACGTCATGGTCCTCAGTGTCTCCTTGTCTTAGACGTCATGGTCCTCAGTGTCTCCTTGTCTTAGACGTCGTGGTCCTCAGTGTCTCCTTGTCTTAGACGTCATGGTCCTCAGTGTCTCCTTGTCTTAGACGTTGTGGTCCTCAGAGTCCCTTGTCTTAGACGTCATGGTCCTCAGTGTCTCCTTGTCTTAGACGTTGTGGTCCTCAGAGTCTCCTTGTCTTAGACGTTGTGGTCCACAGTGTCTCCTTGTCTTAGACGTCATGGTCCTCAGTGTCTCCTTGTCTTAGACGTTGTGGTCCTCAGAGTCTCCTTGTCTTAGACGTTGTGGTCCTCAGAGTCTCCTTGTCTTAGACGTCATGGTCCTCAGAGTCTCCTTGTCTTAGACGTCGTGGTCCTCAGAGTCTCCTTGTCTTAGACGTCATGGTCCTCAGTGTCTCCTTGTCTTAGACGTCGTGGTCCTCAGTGTCTCCTTGTCTTAGACGTTGTGGTCCTCAGTGTCTCCTTGTCTCAGACCTCGTGGTCCTCAGTGTCTCCTTGTCTTAGACGTCATGGTCCTCAGTGTCTCCTTGTCTTAGACGTTGTGGTCCTCAGTGTCTCCTTGTCTTAGACGTTGTGGTCCTCAGAGTCTCCTTGTCTTAGACGTCGTGGTCCTCAGTGTCTCCTTGTCTTAGACGTCGTGGTCCTCAGTGTCTCCTTGTCTTAGACGTCATGGTCCTCAGAGTCTCCTTGTCTTAGACGTCATGGTCCTCAGAGTCTCCTTGTCTTAGACGTCATGGTCCTCAGTGTCTCCTTGTCTTAGACGTTGTGGTCCTCAGTGTCTCCTTGTCTTAGACGTTGTGGTCCTCAGTGTCTCCTTGTCTTAGACGTCGTGGTCCTCAGAGTCTCCTTGTCTTAGATGTCGTGGTCCTCAGTGTCTCCTTGTCTTAGACGTCATGGTCCTCAGTGTCTCCTTGTCTTAGACGTCATGGTCCTCAGTGTCTCCTTGTCTTAGACGTCATGGTCCTCAGTGTCTCCTTGTCTTAGACGTCATGGTCCTCAGTGTCTCCTTGTCTTAGACGTTGTGGTCCTCAGTGTCTCCTTGTCTTAGACGTCATGGTCCTCAGAGTCTTCTTGTCTTAGACGTCGTGGTCCTCAGAGTCTCCTTGTCTTAGACGTCATGGTCCTCAGTGTCTCCTTGTCTTAGACGTCGTGGTCCTCAGTGTCTCCTTGTCTTAGACGTCATGGTCCTCAGAGTCTCCTTGTCTTAGACGTCATGGTCCTCAGTGTCTCCTTGTCTCAGACGTCATGGTCCTCAGTGTCTCCTTGTCTTAGACGTTGTGGTCCTCAGTGTCTCCTTGTCTCAGACGTCATGGTCCTCAGTGTCTCCTTGTCTTAGACGTCATGGTCCTCAGAGTCTCCTTGTCTTAGACGTCATGGTCCTCAGTGTCTCCTTGTCTCAGACGTCATGGTCCTCAGTGTCTCCTTGTCTCAGACGTCATGGTCCTCAGTGTCTCCTTGTCTTAGACGTTGTGGTCCT
>NC_140173.1:34474921-34484921 GCF_963971535.1 Notolepis coatsorum | reverse complement strand
CGTCACGGCCCTGCTAGCGTCTGATAAGCTTTTTGATTCGCTCCGTGCATGTTATTCGTGCATGGACCTTTTTAACCCTTTCTGAGTGGAATTTCCGGCGTCAAATGGAAAAAAATAAATAATGAAATTAGATACCAATGATTGTAAACTACCCATAATTGAAGAGTAGGGTTTAACCTGCAAGTTGGCCTTTAAGCTTCACCCTGCTGTCACTTAAACTGCTGCACGGAAAGATGGGAAATCCCTTTACTAGAAACTATAGGAAGGAGAAAGGGGAGAGATAGAGAGAGAGAGAGAGCGAGAGAGACAGAGAGAGAGAGAGGACAAGCAATAGAGGTAAGTCAATGAAATAGAGAACAAACACCCAATGAAAGTAAATGAATAAAACAGAGAAAGAAAGAGAGAAGGAAAGTAAGACACAAGTAGAGAGGAAAAATAAAGAAAGAAATAGATACGGCGAGGTGGACGCCGAGACTTATTTAACAAGAGACGGAGGGACATTTATCCGCCAGTCATGCAGGGTAGGGTTTCATCTTGGCAGCTCCAAGTGAATGGCCATTACATTAGCTAAGGACATCACAGCATACAATCACTACTATGTTGGGGGATATGAAAGACGAAGCCGCCCACACCAGGCGCAGGGAGACGGTCATGGAAAGCCCAGCGACCATGAAATAGCCAGACGGGCGTCTGGAATCAACTTCCAGTCTGAGATGTGGAGGGATGAGTGTTTGGGGCCTGGGAGGTGAGTGTTTGGGGCCTGGGGGGTGAGTGTTTGGGGCCTGGAGGTGAGTGTTTGGGGCCTGGGGGTGAGTGTTTGGGGAGTGGGGGTGAGTGTTTGGGGCCTGGGGGGTGAGTGTTTGGGGAGTGGGGGTGAGTGTTTGGGGAGTGGGGGTGAGTGTTTGGGGCCTGGGGGGTGAGTGTTTGGGGAGTGGGGGTGAGTGTTTGGGGCCTGGGGGGTGAGTGTTTGGGGCCTGGGGGTGAGTGTTTGGGGCCTGGGGGGTGAGTGTTTGGGGCCTGGGGGTGAGTGTTTGGGGCCTGGGGGTGAGTGTTTGGGGCCTGGGGGATGAGTGTTTGGGGAGTGGGGGTGAGTGTTTGGGGCCTGGGGGGTGATTGTTTTGGGCCTGGGGGATGATTGTTTTGGGCCTGGGGGATGATTGTTTTGGGCCTGGGGGATGACTGTTTGGGGCCTGGGGGATGAGTGTTTGGGGCCTGAGGGATGAGTGTTTGGGGCCTGAGGGATGAGTGTTTGTGGCCTGAGGGATGAGTGTTTGGGGTCTGGGGAATGAGTGTCTGGGGCCTGGAGGATGAGTGTTTGGGACCTGGGGGATGAGTGTTTTGGGCCTGGGGGATGAGTTTTTGGGGCCTGGGGGATGAATGTTTGGGGCCTGAGGGATGAATGTTTGGGGCCTGGGGGATGAGTGATGGTGCGTGAGGGCTGAGTGTTTGGGGCCTGAGGGATGAGTGTTTGTGGCCTGGGGGATGAGTTTCTGGGGCCTGGGGGATGAGTGTTTGGGGCCTGGGGGATGAGTGTTTGGGGCCTGAGGGATGAGTGTTTGTGGCCTGGGGGATGAGTGTTTGGGGCCTGTGGGATGAGTGTTTGGGGTCTGAGGGATGAGTGTTTCCTCCACCAGAGTATACAGTAATGCACCTCCAAGCCACCAGGTGAACCTCTCGCCTGGTGAACCTCCCGCCTGGTGAACCTCCTGCCTGGTGAACCTCCCGCCTAGTGAACCTGCTGTCTGGTGAACCTGCTGCCTGGTGAACATCCTGCCTGGTGAACCTCCCGCCTGGTGAACCTGCTGCCTGGTGAACCTGCTGCCTGGTGAACCTGCTGCCTGGTGAACCTCCTGCCTGGTGAACCTCCTGCCTGGTGAACCTTCTGCCTGGTGAACCTCCTGCCTGGTGAACCTCCTGCCTGGTGAACCTTCTGCCTGGTGAACCTCCTGCCTGGTGAACCTGCAGCCTGGTGAACCTCCTGCCTGGTGAACCTCCCGCCTGGTGAACCTTCTGCCTGGTGAACCTCCTGCCTGGTGAACCTCCTGCCTGGTGAACCTGCTGTCTGGTGAACCTGCTGCCTGGTGAACCTCCCGCCTGGTGAACCTCCTGCCTGGTGAACCTGCTGCCTGGTGAACCTCCTGCCTGGTGAACCTCCTGCCTGGTGAACCTCCTGCCTGGTGAACCTGCTGCCTGGTGAACCTCCTGCCTGGTGAACCTCCTGCCTGGTGAACCTCCTGTCTGGTGAATCTCCTGCCTGGTGAACCTCCTGTCTGGTGAACCTGCTGCCTGGTGAACCTCCTCCTGCCTGGTGAACCTCCTGCCTGGTGAACCTCCTGCCTGGTGAACCTGCTGCCTGGTGAACCTGCTGCCTGGTGAACTTCCTGTCTGGTGAACCTGCTGTCTGGTGAACCTGCTGCCTGGTGAACCTCCCGCCTGGTGAACCTCCTGCCTGGTGAACCTCCTGCCTGGTGAACCTGCTGCCTGGTGAACTTCCTGTCTGGTGAACCTGTTGCCTGGTGAACCTGCTGCCTGGTGAACCTGCTGCCTGGTGAATTTCCTGTCTGGTGAACCTGCTGCCTGGTGAACCTCCTGCCTGGTGAACCTGCTGCCTGGTGAACCTGCTGCCTGGTGAACCTCCTGTCTGGTGAACCTGCTGCCTGGTGAACCTCCTGCCTGGTGAACCTCCTGCCTGGTGAACCTCCTGTCTGGTGAACCTCCTGTCTGGTGAACCTCCTGCCTGGTGAACCTCCTGTCTGGTGAACCTCCAAGAGTCCCTTCAGTTGATGCCTTTAGAGAGCAGGGAGCCGAGGGAAGAAACACCAGACAACAAACACACAGCAAAAACAAATAAAAAACAGTGCTCTATAAGTTCACATTGTTTTAGATATCTACAGTACATATTGTATCTATCAGATCGCCCTGTCTGTTAGTTTTAAGATAGATAGTCAAGAAAAGGTTGCAAAATGTCTTTAAATGTGCTGGGCTGCCCTGCGTTCTCATAGCGTATTCTCTCCATGTGTAGCATATTAATGAGTTGTTCTGTCAACCAGGTTTGGAAAAGTGGTACTATTTCTTTGTTCCACAGCATTAAAATGCATTTCTTTGCAATTACCATGCCATATACTGTATAGTCTGTATCTCAGAGTAATTGAGTGTTGTCATATTTTGTGACCAGCCGGAAATAGCCACTACTGGGTCTGGGGGAAAGTCATGTGTGTAGATGTTTGAGTAGCATTGGAACACCTCACTCCAGAACCTATGGAGCTTCGGGCAAAACCAGAAGAGGTGACCCAGTGAGCCCTCAGCAGATTTACATCTGGTACAGAGTGGTGCGACTGAGGGGTATATTGAGTGCAATCTTGTACAAGAATAATGAAGTCTATGTATCACCTGAAATTTAATTAACTTATGTCTGAAATTAATAGAACAAGAGTGGAATACTGCGGAGGCCCTCATCCTAGGTGTCCACCTGGACATCTCTCTCCCAGGACCTCCTCAAGCATTGTGTAGATGGAATACAGTGTTCTGTAAATGAGTCTACAAACTTGGATATCAGGCCTTTGGTATTGGGCTCTGTAGTCATGAGGGAATATATCACAGCAATCGGTGTATAGTTTTCAGAATTTGGAATATTTAAACTAAGTATAGTTCCTAATTTGTAAATATCGAAAGAAATTAGTGGGGGGGGGGGGGGCGCCTATTTAAGGTGGAGTTGGGAAAATTTGGCAAAATGACCATCTATGTAAAGGTTTTCTATAGAGACTATTCCTTTTTCCTTCCATTTGAAAAGCATGTGGTCTGATTGTGAAGGGGGGAAAGCATGGTTATGACAGATGGGAGTGCAGGCCGACGTCTCTGGTCATTTAAAAACTTTTCTGATCTGGTACCATATTTTCAACGAGTTCTTTATCATAAAGTTGTCTTTTATAGCGGCCCCAAGGGACCTTTTTGTTGCAAAGAGAAGTGCTGGGAGAGTTTTGTGTTCTTGTTCTGTTCACCCTGATTCCTAGTATTCCCCTGTTCTATATATCTTAGTCAATTATAATAAATGACCTGCTTTTGGGTTTTACTCATTTCCTCGTCTCTACTTGCTCTGCGTCTGCGTGTGGGTTCTGGTTCTGGCTCTGCGTCTGCGTGTGGGTTCTGGTTCTGGCTCTGCCTGTGGGTTCTAGTTCTGGCTCTGGCTCTGCGTGTGGGTTCTGGGTCTGGCTCTGCCTGTGGGTTCTGGTTCTGGCTCTTGTATATCCATCACAGTTGGACGCCCTGAGCTGTAGAACTAAGCATCCTTTTCATAATCCCTTGTAGGGCTGGGTGATATGGCCAAAAATGTTATCGCGATAAAATGATAAAATTATTTTCATATAACTCGATATCGATAATTATCGTCGATATAATGTCTGTCAAGTTTAATTAACTTCTTATGCCCGGCGCCGATGGACGGGCTATGCTGCTGCGAATGTCTCGAGTTGATGTCGTCATCAGTCCGCGCACGTTAGCAGTTAGTCAGAGCAAGCGGTGTATCCCATGACAATGTACTAAATATGACTCTAAAATACTCCGTTCCGCCCCAATACATTGCAACAACGTCCACCGCATACCCCACACTACTCTAACCGTGGCCTCAGAATTCACGCCACACACCCACTCGGCACGTAAACTATAAAATAGCGCCGTGCAAGCTAATTATCCTAGCCAGCCTTGTTTCAAATGTACAAAATATCACCCTAAAATACTCTGTTCCGCCCCAATACATTGCAACGACGTCCACCGTATACCCCACACTACTATAACCGTGGCCTCAGATTTCACGCCACACACCCACTCCGCACGTAAACTATAAAATAGCGCCGTGCAAGCTTATTATCCTAGCCAGCCTTGTTTACTACTTGAGTCCTACCTTTCTACCCAGAGGTGCAGCGCGGGTCTCCTTCCGCTGTCGGCCATCTCCTTCACTGATTGGTTGTTAGTGCGTGTGCTCATATCTAAGCTTGGAAAATCGATATATCGAAACTTTGCGACCACGTTTCATGTTTATTTCGAGGAAATAATTTATCGCGATAGTTATCGTTATCGTTTTATCGCCCAGCCCTAATCCCTTGCCTTGTGTCGTGTTTAGGGTGACCAGGTTAAAATTGTTCAGTAGTTGCAGGACAGCTGCACTGCTTTTGCGGGACAATGCGGGACACGTAGGTGAGGGGAAAAAAATATGATTTTTTTTATTGCTAATTAAAATGAAAGAAATGTATTTATTATTTAAATGCCTTTATTTCATATTCGACGGCGACGGTAGGCTATATATAGCAGATTTTGTTATTAATCTGAGAGAATTAGTCTATTATTAATCTAATGAGAACACACAGCCTGCGTTTAACTTTTTTTTTCTTTCCCCTCACGTATTAAACGTGCC
This sequence comes from Notolepis coatsorum, assembly GCF_963971535.1. Taxonomy (NCBI): domain Eukaryota; kingdom Metazoa; phylum Chordata; class Actinopteri; order Aulopiformes; family Paralepididae; genus Notolepis; species Notolepis coatsorum. The sequence goes on along the minus strand of NC_140173.1, from coordinate 34,479,514 downwards.
CTGGCTGGCTGGCTCGGTGAGGCTCTCTCTCTCCACTTTGTAGCCTAGACCGGCTCTACCGGACCCGGTGTCTGTGGGGGCAGTGGCGGGCGAGGTGGCGAGTTTCTCTCACGGTTTTATGGACAGCTTCGGTCCCTCGCTGGCTCACGGTGGCGGCGCATCATCATCCCCCGGTGCAAGGTCCGCATCTCGCCGGAGTCATGGAGTATTATTAGCAGTGTAAAGACAGCGCAACTGTCTTTCCGGTATGTCAAGTATTTGAGCCGTGCCGTTTATTAAAGTCAACGCGTATATACGGCAATTTGGGGGTAGAGGTGCGTGTTCACCGGCAGAGGGGTCGGCGGACAGGCAGCAGGCTTTTGCCCCGAGCAATAACATACGGTTATCCTATAACCATAGTTATATGAGTATAGCGAGCGCTCTGCTCTATTGGAACCCTATCCCTTATCAATCTAATACTGAATAAATGTCTTCACATGTACACACCCATCTGCCTGGCCACACCCACATCCGCTCCTCTACATAAGCGGGGACGTGGCCATACTAACAGCTCCTTCCCAAGTCTTTCACCACCAAAGGCGAAGACCACGGGGTCCTCAGTGAGTCAGAGCAGAGTGCTCGCTATACTCATATAACTATGGTTATAGGATAACCGTATGTTATATTATCGTATAGCTTACGCTCTGCTCTATTGGAACACAGAAGCTGAGCATAGCGGAAGCTCGACAAATGTACCCGCTGAGGCCCCCCACAACCATCAGAACCGGGGAGGACCCGAGCCCCCGGAGGGAATCGGATCCGACTGTGCGAAGAGGGTTTAGCAACTCAAACACACAGGGTGAGCAGATCGTGGGACTTACCTTCACACAGAAGGACCCGCGACTACTCAGGCACGCATCCCACATGTTGATGGTCATCCAATACCGACCCGCCCGCCATCATCCCCGACATGTAGCGCGCTAGCTGCGCGATGTTGGAGGTCGCAGCTAGGCTCTGAGTCGCGGCGATGTACACCTGGTCACTCCAATTTGCCAACTGCCTAGCCGATTTCCCTTGGGGAACCGGCTTACGCAACGGCTCCCACACTATTTCGGGGACAAAGTATGGATGCCATCGGGCTATCAAGCCGAGGCACCCCGTCCTTTAGCCCCTGGACCAAACCCGCCACCCGCGTGACTGGCACGTAGGCGGGGGTAAGGCCAACAATGCGAGAGATTACCTGTCCCTGTTTCACGTAGGCCTCCAATGATGGGAAGAATGGGCAGACAATGCCCGTCTCTCTCACAGGACGACGTTGCCAGAGATGACCTATCATGTCATCAGGAACAGGTTGCGGCAGTGGCTGCGGCAATGCCACACCATTATCGGCTGCGGCGGCCGCCATGAGCTCGGGGAACAAGGCAAGCAACTCCCCTTGCGTACCTCCCTCCACGTCACTCTTGTCCCTCACGTACGGGAGGCTGCCACGTTTGCCACCATCCGACGCGGCAGATAGCTGGGCATCTTGTCTCAGGGTCGGAGGTTCTAACCCAACACCGGAGTACAAGGGACCCCAAGGAGACGCAACACTCCCTGCCACTCCCCGAGGGGGAGAGTGATACGTCTCTACTGGGGCTTCGAACAAGAGAGCTCTTGCCCCCTCCATATAATCCTCAGTCTCCATCGGAAATGGAGACGAGGCAAGAGAACTCTCGTCCGGCTCCAGCACAACATCAAAGCCAGCCCGTTCGCCCCTGCTGCTCGCCGCCTTACGACGAGAGCGAGCAGAGGCGAAGAGTCTGCGTCGCAAATCCCCAGCCACCAGAGGAGCTGTCGGCCTGTCGGCCGACTGTCCATTGGCGGGGGAACCAGGGCCGGAACCAGGCCATCTCACGGGAGATGGAGGCTCAATGGCCCCTCGGAGAGGCAAACTCACCACCGGGCGCCGCCAGGGCGTATCTGACTGCCAAGACCTCCGAGCCAGAGATGCCCCACGACGCACGGAGGACGGGGCAATGGTGAAGCGCTGGTGAAGGGTGACGTTGCGAGCATCCAAACCCTCCGAAGGTGCAAACATTATGTCTTAGCTTTTCTCGTAAATTGGCGAGAGAGAGAAAAATAAGATACAATGTCCACGTAGCTCCTTTCCAACAACTATTTCGGCACTAAACTCAAGTGGTGTATACAGACACTTGTCGGTGGTGAAAATAGGGAAGGAGCTGTTAGTATGGCCACGTCCCCGCTTATGTAGAGGAGCGGATGTGGGTGTGGCCAGGCGGATGGGTGTGTACATGTGGAGAAATGTATTCACATTAGATTGATAAGGGATAGGGTTCCAATAGAGCAGAGCGTAAGCTATACGATAATATACAGTAACTGTTCAACTCCCCTGGAGCCACAGCCAGCAGAGAAGCATGTTTACTTTCGCTTTCAAACCAGCTGCAGCCTGAGAACTGGAGTGTGTGAGGGGATGTAACACTAAAGATGGTGGCAACGATAAACAATTGCTGCAAAATAAACATAAATTAGTTGTTTAAATAATAATAAAAAATATATAATCTTTTTAATACTAATACAAAAATTGATAATTATCGATATCGAGTGATATGAATTTTTTTATCGTGATAACATTTGTGGCCATATCGCCCAGCCCTAGCTGTGAACCACAGATGAAGCTAGTTTAAACCATACATTATATCAAACATAATGAGTTTCATATAATGAGTTTCATAATCCAGTTACACATGGAATAACATAGATAGCACAAGACCTATGACACCCTTTATAATGCCTGACACAATGTTTGGTACAATGTACAGTTTGATACAATGTTTGGTACAATGTACAATTTGATACAATGTTTGATACAATGTACAGTTTGATACAATGTTTGATATAATGTACAGTTTGATATAATGTACAGTTTGAAACCATTTCCTCGGTAGAACAAAGTTAAATCAATTCAGAGTTTGATTGAATTCAAGATCTAATTATTAAAAATTAAATATAAATATAATATATATATATTTTTTTATCTACTTCTTCTCCCCATTTTCTATTTTTCTCCCATCCCAATTTCGTATTGTCCAATTCTTCCCTCCCCTGTCTCGAACGTTGTTAGGCCATGCCTCCCACAGGTCGGCTGCAATGTGGACGAAGCCTTGCATCACGTGTCCCCTCCGGTACACGAGGAGGCAGCCGTCGTATCTTTTCACCTGCACAGCGTGATCTCTCAGCGGCGAGGAGTAACGCGTGGGAGGCTCAAGCTGCCCCCGATACTTCCTGATTCTGCTGTACAGGCGCACCAACCAACCTATAGGAGTCGCTGTCCACAACGTCCCATTCCCACCCACAGGCTTTCCCACCCCCTAATACTGCCAATTGTATTAGTATGAACGACCAGCCAAGCCGGAAGCAACGCAGAGAGCTGGGCTCGAACCCAGCATCTCCTGCGTTAGTGGTGAGCGCCTTGCTCACTGCGCCACTTAGCCGCCCTATAATATAATATATAATGATAATAATAATATAATAATATAGTAATAAAATTAAAACATATCCAAAATGATTGTAACTGAAAACTCACTAGCAAGAGAATTGCAGTTTCATTCTTCAATATGTATTGACTGCCTTGAAAGTGAACTATACTCTTGTAAGTTCCCCATCCCTCCCCCTCCCACTCTCTCTCTCTCTCTCTCTCTCTCTCTCTCTCTCTCTCTCTCTCTCTCTCTCTCTCTCTCTCTCTCTCACCTGGACAAGAGGCAGGGGAACTATGTGAGAATGCTATTCATCGACTACAGCTCGGCATTCAATACCATAGTCCCCTCCATACTCATAGCCAAGCTCAGGGACCTGGGCTTGAACTATGACCTCTGCCAGTGGGTCTTGGACTTCCTGACTGGCAGACCCCAGGTGGTGAGAGCAGGCAACTGCACCTCCTCATCCATCACCCTCAACATAGGGGCCCCCCAGGGCTGTGTTCTGAGTCCCCTCCTCTACTCCCTGTACACACACGACTGTGTGGCTCAGTGGAGTAGCAATACAATCATCAAATTTGCTGACGACACAGTGGTGGTGGGCCTGATCTCTGCCAACGACGAGAGGGCCTACCTGGAAGAGGTCAAGGTCCTGGCGGGATGGTGCCAGGAAAACAGCCTCTCCCTGAACGTCAGCAAAACAAAGGAGATGATTGTGGACTTCAGGAGGTCGGGGGTCAAGGACTACAGCCCCCTCAGCATCGACGGGGCACCGGTTGAGAGAGTCAACAGCTTTAAGTACCTCGGAGCCTACATATCCGAGGACTTGACATGGACCACACACGTTGACAGTGTTGTGAAGAAGGCACGACAACGCCTCTACTTCCTCAGGCGCCTAAGGAAGTTCCAAGTCAGTCAGAAGATCCTTAAGAACTTCTACTCATGTACAATAGAGAGCATCCTGACTGGCAACATCACCTCCTGGTTTGGGAATAGCACTGCACAAGACCGAAGCAGACTACAAAGAGTGACACGTTCAGCCGAACGCACAATTGGAGGGGGGCTCCCCACCCTCCAGAACATTTACAACAAGCGGTGCAGGGGCAAGGCTAAGAGAATCATTAAAGACTCCAGTCACCCG
>NC_140173.1:34463557-34474721 GCF_963971535.1 Notolepis coatsorum | reverse complement strand
CATACAGTCAGCAGGTGTCGACTTTATCTTAGCTTCAAATCATCTGCAGGATTTTGAAAATCGACCCCAGTTCAATACTTTTTCTGTCCAATTCATTCTGGGACTGGATCTCACCTGGTCTTCTGAAACAGCTGTGATTGTGCTCTGCCTGGGAGCCCATGTGATTGTGCTCTGCCTGGGAGCCCATGTGATTGTGCTCTGCCTGGGAGCCCATGTGATTGTGCTCTGCCTGGGAGCCCATCTCCAGTCGCAGAGACTACAGAAGAGCCAGCAAGTAGAAAACAAAAGGTACACGTGACCCTTTCACTGCCACGCGACAGAAGGTTAACCCTTTACTATCACACAACCGGCTGTCATGTGGCAGTGAAAGGGTTAACCTTCTGTGAACTGTCGCAGTGAAAGGGTTAACCGTTTTGGTAGTGTGGCAGTGAAAGGGGTAAGTATATTTTCTGAAAGTATATTATAATGTGTATGTATTCAAAAAGTACACTAGTTTCAAGTTCAAGTTTCAGTTTTCTGTTTTATTTGTCACATATAAGGTATATATAATGTAGGTTACAGTGAAATGCTTGCTGTAGGAGCCTCCTGAGATTGTTTGATTTGATTTGATCTTTATTTATCTCTAACATTTTCAACCTTATTAAACACACACATTTGTAATAACAACAAATAACAAAAACTAAATAATAAAATAAAATAAAACATATCTTCCTAGACATGGAAGCAATAAGGAACATAGCTCAAGACAAATGGTTTTGTTCATGAAGGGACAGAAAGAAGCAAAGCTTATCTGGTCCTGCCGCTTCCTTACAATATCATATTAATATGTAATAAGTTATCTATCAATATAAAAACATTATATACCTATCCACTACAGCAAAAGATAAATTAATAATTACAAAAATACTAGTTGTAGTTCTGTGCTTCATATAGTAAAGAAAAAGTTAAAAGTTAAAAGAATAAAGACCAAACACAAAATGTTTGTACAAAATACAAAATGCAAAACAAAATGCAAAAATGCAAAAATGAGGTACTAAGGTTGTGGTAAATTTAAACCATGTATGTTTGTTTGTACTTACAATGTCTAAAAAGCTGTAGGCTACCTACAATTTTGGAAAATGTTGAAATCTGACCCTTTCTCATCAAAATAGCACACTTTTAATACGTTTACTCAAGTACAACTTAAGTTTGGTAAAACATTTTTTTACTTAGATTACACACATATTGATGACTATCACGCTAAATATGTGCTTTGAATTAGTACACAAGAGCACATGAGAAGTACCAGAAATACATTGCAGGTTTTCTCTCAGAAAAGTACATATGAGTAGAAATATACTTTTAACGCAATTTATATGCTAAAATATACTTTCAGTATATAAAAATATAAAGAATTTGGACTCGGGCAGATTGAACTGACCCACATGTCCGTCCCTGTTGAAAGTGTCCTTGAGCAAGGCATTGAAACCCCCAACCTGCTACAGGGCACGGCTGCCTCTGTGCTCTGACCTCTAAGTGTGTTTCATAGAGGGATGTGTGATTGACAGCTCCCCTCAAGACACACATCAAAGAACATGCGTTGGGTTGTTCTATGCTAATAAATCGTGGGCATTCATTTTATATTTCATATATTATATATTTAAGTAAATCTGGAGTACAACATTTAACACACTTAAGTACAACTTAAGTTCTTTAAAATCGACCACAACTTTAGTATACCTTATATATATATGTTGTATTTCTTTATTTCGCACCATTTCAGCAAAACAGTAAAAATCTAAACATTGACCATGACAAAAAGTGTATATAAAGGTGCTGAGTGAGAGGTAAGAGACGCAGATGGGCCTATTGTATACAGGGCCTCAACTCATGAATTAAATCAAGACTATACTAAATAAAATGATTAGTGGTGTCAATAGATAAAAAAAATTAACTAATTATTCTCATAATTTTCTGTAATTAATCTAGATTCATCTAGATAAAAAATAGCATTTTTCTACTTAAGACCGAAGCTTGTAACAGATATTTACTATATATTTACTTAAATCATGGAATTAATGTAAAATCAACACAAAGAAAGTACATTTAGATTCAAAGACTATTTTAATAGCTTTCTTTGAATACAGTTTCTCTCCTGTGAAATACAAATGTTCAACAAAACCATCAACATTGACTCAGCTAGACCTCTTTCTTATATCCGCGGCGAATATACAGCTGAAAGTCCAGAACGTTGAAGATTTTTCACTCCATAGATTAATCTAGAATAATTTATTTTAATGCTTTAAATTATTTAAACGAATCTCCAAAGTTAAAGCATTAATTTTGACAGCCCTAAATATTATACAAAGTATGCTTTCTTATTTTATTTACAAATAAGAGCAGCTCTGAAGGCTCATGGCGTGCCATGGGATGCTCCACTAGTGCATCACCGCTTTCACAAGTTCTTTTATGACAAGGAGACATCGAGAGGCTTTGTCTCTGACTTTTATCGCCATTTACTCATGACCTCGTATAAAGAGCTCCCCCTGGATACGATTTGGAGAAAGGATGTTCCGGAGTTGGATGTAGATTTTGATTGGGATGCAGTCTGGGAAAATGTTCGGTTATCCTCACACAACCCAGATCACCAACAGATTCATCTGAATTTTATTCACAGGACTTATTTAACCCCTAGACGATTGAATTCAATGGGTCTCAGACCTGACTCTCTGTGTACCTTGTGTCCAAATGGCACCACAGGTACATTTATGCATATGTACTGGGAATGCCCTCCTGTTGTGATTTTTTGGGAAAATGTTACATATCAGCTCTCAGACATTTTCTCTCTAACCATACCTGTATCTCCTTCTGTACTATTACTGAATGATCTCTCTAAATTACCGACCTCTATACAGGTGAAAAAACTAATTTTGGCCGGCCTCACAGCCGCAAAAAAATTGATTGCCTCACGTTGGTTTCATCCAGATAGACTCTGTCCAAAGGTATGGTTTCTCACCTACCTTGACGTGATCTATTTGGAGATATCCACGGCACGTGTTATAGGGGTTAGGGAATCTGATATCGTAATTTGGTTGGCTACAGTGGCAAAGTTGAGGGAACGCATATAAGTTTGGAAATGTTTGTTTAGATTCTTGTTTTTTTTTTATTTTTTTTTTTTATTTTTTTGCTGAGTGATGTATTGTGATGTATTATGAGTGTGATTCATGTTGAGGTCCTGGGGTGAGCGGGGGGAGGGGGGGGGGGGGGGGAAGAGAACGAGCGAGTGTCCATGTTAGGATGATCACTGTACAGTTGTATCAGTGGTTGTCTTGTCATGTGGTGTTGAGTAAGTCTTTTTATGTATTGTTGTTGTTGTATTGTGATATGTTTTGTTTCATGTTGGAAAAAAGAAAAGAAAATAAAAATATTTGATAAAAAAAAAACAAAGTATGCTTTCAGAAAATATACTTAAGTATAGTTGTATTGACTTGGGACACCTTGAACAGCTGTCATACACTTCTATTTCAGAATGATACAACATGAATGAATCAATCTTAATCACAAGTAACATTTATTTATATCTGTCGGTAGGGAAATGATATAGTAGACATATATTTTTCTGTTGAAAGTAATGTAATAATAACTTTATTTGTATAGCACTTTTCATACAGAAATTGTAGTTCAAAGTGCTTCACAACAGTAAAAAATACAGGCATAAGCGAGCATACAAAATTTAATAAAAAAATATAGAGAGGTAGCAGGGTGTAACGCTCCAAGATCAACTCATGCCTGGGAGAGAGAATGTCCCAGGCAGGGAGCCACCAGCGGCCACCTGCAGACAATGCACTCAGCCCTGAACATGTTGGTTCAAATGAATAACGTCCTAATGTGGCAATTAGTGTCCTTATTACAAATGTTGTCTGTTTAGGGTTGTTCTGTGTTAGTATTCTTATTCTGTGTTTTGGTATTTAGCCTGTGTGTGTTCTTTGATGGTTGTATTGTATTTTGTATTGTATCAGTTCTAGTGTGTCTTCCCCCAGCTGTTGATCGTTGGTAATCATTGTTAATTAGGTTGAGTATATTAGGTTGTCCTGTTCCCACTTCCTGTTGTGGCGTCATACCTCCGTGTTACCCGTTCGTTGTACCTTGCTGTCGTCTACCTTGCCCTGCTGTTGTATTTAGTCAGTAAGTGATTTAGTATTCTGTTTTTGTCATCTTTGTTTTCGTATCTCAGTCCGTGTTTATAGTTAGCGCCAGCGCCGCTGTGCCCTTTTGTTTTGTATGATATATATTTCTTGCCTTGAGTTCTATATTAAAGAACACCGTTGAGAAGAGTAACCACCGTCTCCTTTGTACTTCTAACCGCATATTGGGTCCTTCTTCATGCCGAATCGTAACATTATGACGCCACCATCACAAGACCCAGCGGGAAAGATAGTGGGAACGATGAAGGTTCTCTCCAAATTAATGGAGGGAGATCTGTCGAAATATTCCCCAGCTAAATTGGTATTTCTGTTTCAGACAATCCAGGACCACGCCGACAGCTAGCTGTAGGGCCCACGATCGGCCTAGCCCCCGCGGCTCGCAGGCCTCCGAGTTCTGGCAAGGCTCGGAGGGCGGGCGGGGCTAGTGCCGCTGGCAGAGCCTCCACGGCTGATCCGGTCGTCGGTGCCGTCCTGGTTCCGATCGGCGTGGTCCTGGATGTCACCGCTCCTCCGGCTTCCACGTCCTGTCCAGCCTCTACGCCTGGTACGGCTACTACACTGGGTCCAGGCTCCTCATCCCCGGAGCCTACGCCTCGCCGTTGAGATCGGTCCGGTCTCCACGCCCTGCCCGGCCTCTACACCTGGTCCGGCTGCTGTGCTGGCTCCCGGCTCCCCGTCTGGTCCAGCTCTGCATCGTGGTCGGCGTCCTGGTCCTCGCCGTGGTCTTCGACGTGGTCTTCGACGTGGGCTGCGTTGGATCCTGCTCTGCGGGTCGTCGCCGCCGCACCGCCGCTCCAGTTCTCCAGATCCGGTCCCTAGTCCGGCGGCTGGAGGGTCTCCCATCCGGGATCCTGCTCCGGGGTCCTTACCCTCCGTTCCTGGCTCCAGGCTCCCGGATCCTGTTTCTCTCCCCACCCCTCCTCTCCGGGCCTCTGTTCCCTTCCCCGCCTCCCCTCTCCGGGCCTCTGTTCCCTTCCCCGCCTCCCCTCTCCGGGCCTCTGTTCCCTTCCCCACCTCCCCTCTCCGGGCCTCTGTTCCCTTCCCCACCCCCCCTCTCCGGGCCTCTGTTCCCTTCCCCACCCCCCCTCTCCGGGCCTCTGTTCCCTTCCCCACCCCCCCTCTCCGGGCCTCTGTTCCCTTCCCCACCCCCCCTCTCCGGGCCTCTGTTCCCTTCCCCACCTCCCCTCTCCGGGCCTCTGTTCCCTTCCCCACCCCCCCTCTCCGGGCCTCTGTTCCCTTCCCCACCCCCCCTCTCCGGGCCTCTGTTCCCTTCCCCACCCCCCCTCTCCGGGCCTCTGTTCCCTTCCCCACCCCCCCTCTCCGGGCCTCTGTTCCCTTCCCCACCCCCCCTCTCCGGGCCTCTGTTCCCTTCCCCACCCCCCCTCTCCGGGCCTCTGTTCCCTTCCCCGCCTCCCCTCTCCGGGCCTCTGTTCCCTTCCCCGCCTCCCCTCTCCGGGCCTCTGTTCCCTTCCCCACCCCCCCTCTCCGGGCCTCTGTTCCCTTCCCCACCCCCCCTCTCCGGGCCTCTGTTCCCTTCCCCACCCCCCCTCTCCGGGCCTCTGTTCCCTTCCCCACCCCCCCTCTCCGGGCCTCTGTTCCCTTCCCCACCCCCCCTCTCCGGGCCTCTGTTCCCTTCCCCACCCCTCCTCTCCGGGCCTCTGTTCCCTTCCCCGCCTCCCCTCTCCGGGCCTCTGTTCCCTTCCCCACCCCCCCTCTCCGGGCATCTGCGCCCGTTTTCCTCCCCCCTGGCTGCTATGCCCCTCCTGGGTTCTTTCCTCGGACTCCCGGCCCCAGTTCTCCGGGTCCTCGCCCTGGTTTTTTTCCGGGGTCCCGGCCTCCTGCGTCACCCGTGCCCGGACGATGTTTTCGGGGGTCTGGTAGCCCCCCGTTCGGGGGGAGATACTGTAACGCTCCAAGATCAACTCATGCCTGGGAGAGAGAATGTCCCAGGCAGGGAGCCACCAGCGGCCACCTGCAGACAATGCACTCAGCCTTGAACATGTTGGTTCAAATGAATAACGTCCTAATGTGGCAATTAGTGTCCTTATTACAAATGTTGTCTGTTTAGGGTTGTTCTGTGTTAGTATTCTTATTCTGTGTTTTGGTATTTAGCCTGTGTGTGTTCTTTGATGGTTGTATTGTATTTTGTATTGTATCAGTTCTAGTGTGTCTTCCCCCAGCTGTTGATCGTTGGTAATCATTGTTAATTAGGTTGAGTATATTAGGTTGTCCTGTTCCCACTTCCTGTTGTGGCGTCATACCTCCGTGTTACCCGTTCGTTGTACCTTGCTGTCGTCTACCTTGCCCTGCTGTTGTATTTAGTCAGTAAGTGATTTAGTATTCTGTTTTTGTCATCTTTGTTTTCGTATCTCAGTCCGTGTTTATAGTTAGCGCCAGCGCCGCTGTGCCCTTTTGTTTTGTATGATATATATTTCTTGCCTTGAGTTCTATATTAAAGAACACCGTTGAGAAGAGTAACCACCGTCTCCTTTGTACTTCTAACCGCATATTGGGTCCTTCTTCATGCCGAATCGTAACAGCAGGGTAAGGTAAATCACAGTTTTTCAGTAATACAAAAAAATAAATAGAATAGATTAGATAGTGTAAAAAGTGCGGTTTGATTCAGTTAAAAAATAGGCAAAAAATAATCAAATAGAACGGACAGTAAAAAGTGTGAGAAAATTGTTCACAAAAAAAATATATAACAACAGAGCAGTGTATCGCTCTTAATACTTTGAGTTTCTTTACAAAGTTCTAACATACAACAGAGCATTGCTCTAACATACAACAGAGCAGTGCATCGCGCTTAACACTTTGGGCTAGATCCACAAAGAATGGATTGCACGGTGCTAATTGCACCCTTACTTACAATTCATTATGAATTGAAAATGGGGGACCCTGATGTAAACAAGACGAAAGTCTTTCTCTGGTCTGCATCCCCTTAACAATTGTGTGTATTGAGCCGTACTGTATTGTACCCATTCTGCAATTTGTTAATAAAATGTTCATTCAATCAATCACTGTGCAGATAGAGAGTAGAGCAGTCGTCTGGTAATCAGAAGGTTAGGGTTAAACAGTGGCTCAGGAGGTAGAGCGGTCGTCTGGTAATCTGAAGGTTAGGGTTAGACAGTGGCTCAGGAGGTAGAGCGGTCGTCTGGTAATCTGAAGGTTAGGGTTAGACAGTGGCTCAGGAGGTAGAGTGTCATCTGGTAATCTGAAGGTTAGGGTTAGACAGTTGCTCAGGAGGTAGAGCGGTGGTTAGGATGGGTCAAACACAGATTAATAATTTCCCTTCAGGGACAATAAAGTACTAATTATTATTTACTTCATTACTTATATATAGGTGGGAAGTGGGATTATTTTTTAAATTAACTATTATTTTTATTAAAAAATATATATTCTTATTTTTTTTATTAATTAATATAAAATATATAATTCTTATATATTTTATTTGATAGAGTGCAGAATGGGCCAGTGTCAAAATGTTGCTACTTTCCAGGAATAGAGACGAATCAAATTTGGTTAATTGAATACAAATATTCTCAATATTTCAGTGTCTTTGGTAGATAACTGTACAGTATAACTGTAAGGGTTCTTCATTTCCTGGCCAGGCTTTGCCTGCTGCTCCCTCCTCCCCACCTCCACCCATGAACAATATCCCTCCACCCATGAACAATAGTCCTCCACTCATGAACTATGCTCCTCACTCTGTACCTCCTCCTGCTGGACATTCACCTGAACTTCCCCTTATCTCCCTCATGCATACCATTCCTGGCGCACTGGTGTATCTTTGATGTCTACATGTCTCTCTGTGCCCTTCCCCTGCTACTTAGTCTCTTGCTCCCCTGTTAATTGTTATGTTCCTTGTTTAGTAGTTCCTTGTGTGGTGTGGTTGTATGCAGGGCCGCCTCAGGGGGTGTGCGAGCAGTGCGGTCGCACAGGGCCTCGCGGGAAGGGGGGCCTCGCACAATTTTTAATTTTAAATTTTTTTTGTTATTTTTTTTTGCGAGGCCCCCCTTTCCGCGAGGCCCTTTTTCATCACAGACCTAAAATCTAGTTTTGCTTATATGCTTATATATTTCACATTAGACACGTTTGTAGTTCCTGGCTCTGAGGCTCTGCAGGCAGCTCTGAGGCTCTGCAGGCAGCAGAATTGGTTTCAATGAGGGGAGGGGTTACAGGTAAGGTAGCGTCTGTTGAGTTCATTGTGTGTGTCTGTGTGCGTGCCGGGGGGGGGGGGGGGGGGCGTGAACCGACTCATTGCCAGACGTGAGCGATTCGACTCACGCTCACGGCAATAAATCGGCTCTTATGAACGAGTCGCTCATGACCGACCCATCACTAGCGTCTGACTATTTCGCGCGTGCAGCATTGGAGGTTATGCCAGCCAAGATGAAGAGGACATCGTTCGGCAGATGGACTGAAGATGAAAGTTGTTGCATGTTAGACAGTTCAGTCAGGCTAGCCATCCCGGCTAAAGACAGGGACAGCTAGTTAGCTTTAGCTACGTTATAATATTGAGTGCTAACGTGTGGTTCAGTCGGGATAGCCATGATGATGTCGGCTAGTAGCTAGCTTAGCTAAAGGCTAACTAGCGTTAGCTAACCTAGAGACAGCGCGTGCAGCATTGTTATGCCAAGATGAAGAGGATGGTCGTTCGGCAGATGAACTTCGTCAACTCCACGCGGTTGTCTCCATCCTCTTGGACGTTTGGTGAGTTTTTAATGCACTCTATTCTATTCCCACCGTGGATATCTCTCTCTCTCTCTCTCTCTCTCTCTCTCTCTCTCTCTCTCTCTCTCTCTCTCTCGGGAGCCAAGCGGGCCGACTAGCTGTTGTAGTACTAGTAGCTAACGGTGTGTGGCCTGGACTTGTTGCCGGCACCGCTATGGTAAACACCACTCTGTAGTGGGACGTGTATTGCCTTCTTTTTCCCTTCTCTCTTCGTATGAGAAGAGGAAAACACAGCGGCTGTCTGAAGTGTTGGCCTGTATATTGCTTTTCTCACGCTGTACAGTTTTTCAGTGGTAGCCGCATAGCTTGCTTCTGCGTTAGCTAATGGTTAGCGATAGCCGGGTTGAGCTAACTGTTAGCCAGTTAGCTGTTTAGCTACGACGTTAGCTGCCGGCTGCGCTCGGCTGGGAACGTTAGTTTGATGCTATCAGTTAGCCTAGAGTTAGCTGTTAGCTTGTGCTACGACCATTGACATTAGCCGTGAGAATAGCAGGGGGCCCTGGCACTCTGACTACGACATCATCTTTGACAGAAGATGTAGTCGGGCCTGCACCATGACAAGGATCCGGCCATAGCTTCTTTTTGTCCCGCCAGCGAGAGGCCTTTCGTCAACGTGGAGACCTGTGTTGCGGCCTTTCGCCCTGCGTTCCTTGGTGCAGGTAAGATGTCCATTGGACATTACCCCACTCTTCCTTCCTTCCCCTCCCGAATGTTTTGTTAATAACGATGTTTTTTTCCAGGCAAAACATATGTTACTTCACAACATTTGGAGATATGACATGTGCTGTGTGTGAATTGTCTTGGTCGTTTGTGTAGCTTGGGTAGCGTTGGCCAAAGCTGTGTGTGGCCTGGTGTCAGTACCTGGCTACTCTATTTGCAGTTAGCCTATTTAGCTGATGTCGGCCCTTGGCTCCTTGCTACTTTGTTTTCTCTGGTATAGACCCTCTTCTCTTTGGATTTAAGTGTTGATCTTTGTCCTTTTGGATCTATGTATATTCATGTTGCCTTTGTGAAGTTATCTTTTCCTTCTGTTTTGTTCTTCCATTAAAAGTTGAATATCCTTTAGGGGCTCATCTTTGCTTATCTCTCTCTCATACATGCTCTCTCTCTAACACACACACACACGACACACAGACATGCTCTCTCTCTCTAACACACAAACACACATGCTCTCTCTCTCTCTCTCTCTCTCTCTTTCTAACACACACAGTCTGCCTATGACGGCCTTTCTCGATGGCTAGGCTGTGCTCGCTGAGTCTGTACCTTGTCAAGGATCTTCAGTCACAGTGCTCAGGTATTCTGCCACTGTGTACTCTCTGTTTAGGGCCAAATAGCATTTCAATTTCTTTCCAATGTGTCTCTCTCTCTCTCTCTCTCGCGTTTAAATCTCGCACAGGGCCTCGCATTTCTCCCAGGCGGCCCTGGTTGTATGGGTGTTATGTTACTCAGTCTAGTGTTCAGTATTTTTCTTGTGTGTTTCCTTCCTGGTTGTCTCACCCCATGTGCGTCTCGTTTGCTAATTGCCCTGCTGTCTCTCTAGTGTTAATCGTTCCCCCTATATCTGGTGTGTGTTCCCTACCCTTGTCGTGGGTTCATTGTTTCGGTTCCTTGGTTGATGCTTGCGTTTGTTACTGTTGTGTTTCATGGCCACTGTTCCTGATTCTGTCGTGCTCCTGTTTAATAGTAAGAGTATTCTAGTGTTCCATGTTTTGTTGCTGCTCATCTTTGTTTTCACGTCACAGTATCGTTTTTGGTTAGTGTTTATTTTGTAGTTCGTTTTTGCAATCCTTTTCCTGCCAGCCTTGCTGAGTTTTTGTTCTTGCCCTTGGAGAATCCTTTGTTTGTTGCTACTGCCCATTTTGAAGTAAAGACCTTTTTGTTACAATTCACCCTTGGCTCCACGTATTGTCTGCCTATCTGCCTATCCTCTCCTCGTTCTGTTCTGCAATTGGGTCCTCCGACAACACTATCCCGAGGAGTGTAAAGTACTTGAGTAATTGTACTTCGTTACAATACTTAAGTACTGTTTTGGGGGATTTGTACTTTACTCGAGTATTATTAGGTTTGTATACTTGTACTTTTACTCTATTACATTTCAGAGGGAAAAAACATAGGTTTTACTCCTTACATTTAAAATGCAGACCTACAAAGTACAAAGTACAAATCTCGCAGGACCAACCATTTTAATTAGTATATTTGTTTCTCTGGCCGAACTAACGTTAACGTTATTAATCCTGTGGCCGCGC
>NC_140173.1:34451057-34458557 GCF_963971535.1 Notolepis coatsorum | reverse complement strand
TCAGGCCAGGGCCCAGAAAATAAGGCGTCAGAGAGCCGCGGCCCAATGCACATCGTCTGGCTTTTTTTTTTTTTTTTTTTTGCCAGGCGACCGATTTTTTAAGCCAAATATCACTTCAATCCTATTAAGTTAGTTCAAGTTAGTTATTCATTTATATGTGCTATTTATGAGAGGGCTAACTTGTTGCAAAATAATAATGATAATAATAATAGCCTCATTAAAATACTATTGTTGCTTCGGTTGTTTTCAGCGTTTTATGTGCATAATCTGTTATTTAGTTTGAAATGTTCGTTGAAATAAGTAGATTTTTCGTTTTTGTTTATTTATTAAGTTAAAATAAAACCATATAGTCACATTTTAGAATACAATAGAATAGAATTTTAGAATACAACTAGAAACACTGTCCTGGCCTGCTTCTAAGTTCAGTGGCCTGACAAAAAAAATAATAATATTTTTTTTTTTTTTTTTTTATATATATTTTTTTTTTTAATTTTTTTTTAAATCATCTCGCGGCCCACCCGTGGCTGCTCGCGGCCCACCTTTGGGTCGCGGCCCCGACTTTGGGAACCACTGCTCTAGTGAACTGAAGAGGAGAGCAGACCTCTAGTGAACTGTAGAGAGCAGACCTCTAGTGAACTGAAGAGGAGAGCAGACCTCTAGTGAACTGGAGAGGAGAGCAGACCTCTAGTGAACTATAGAGATCAGACCTCTAGTGAACTGTAGAGGAGAGCAGACCTCTAGTGAACTGTAGAGGAGAGCAGACCTCTAGTGAACTATAGAGATCAGACCTCTAGTGAACTGAAGAGGAGAGCAGACCTCTAGTGAACTGTAGAGGAGAGCAGACCTCTAGTGAACTGGAGAGGAGAGCAGACCTCTAGTGAACTATAGAGATCAGACCTCTAGTGAACTGTAGAGGAGAGCAGACCTCTAGTGAACTGTAGAGGAGAGACCTGTAGTGAACTGTAGAGAGGAGCAGACCTCTAGTGAACTGTAGAGATCAGACCTCTAGTGAACTGTAGAGGAGAGCAGACCTCTAGTGAACTGTAGAGGAGATCAGACCTCTAGTGAACTGTAGAGAGGAGCAGACCTCTAGTGAACTGTAGAGGAGAGCAGACCTCTAGTGAACTGTAGAGAGCAGACCTCTAGTGAACTGTACAGGAGAGCAGACCTCTAGTGAACTGTGGAGGAGAGCAGACCTCTAGTGAATGAAGAGGGGAGCAGACCTCTAGTGAACTGTGGAGGAGAGCAGACCTCTAGTGAATGAAGAGGGGAGCAGACCTCTAGTGAACTGTAGAGGAGAGCAGACCTCTAGTGAACTGAAGAGGAGAGCAGACCTCTAGTGAACTGTAGAGGAGAGCAGACCTCTAGTGAACTGAAGAGAGGAGCAGACCTCTAGTGAACTGTAGAGGAGAGAGCTCTAGTGAACTGTAGAGGAGAGGAGACCTCTAGTGAACTGTAGAGGAGAGACCTCTAGTGAACTGTAGAGGAGAGCAGACCTCTAGTGAACTGTAGAGGAGAGACCTCTAGTGAACTGTAGAGGAGAGCAGACCTCTAGTGAACTGTAGAGGAGAGCAGACCTCTAGTGAACTGTAGAGAGCAGACCTCTAGTGAACTGTAGAGGAGAGGAGACCTCTAGTGAACTGTAGAGGAGAGCAGACCTCTAGTGAACTGTAGAGAGGAGAGCAGACCTCTAGTGAACTGTAGAGGAGAGCAGACCTCTAGTGAACTGAAGAGAGGAGAGCAGACCTCTAGTGAACTGAAGAGGAGAGACCTGTAGTGAACTGTAGAGGAGAGACCTCTAGTGAACTGTAGAGGAGAGACCTGTAGTGAACTGTAGAGGAGAGACCTCTAGTGAACTGTAGAGGAGAGCAGACCTCTAGTGAACTGAAGAGGAGAGCAGACCTCTAGTGAACTGAAGAGGAGAGGAGACCTCTAGTGAACTGAAGAGGAGAGCAGACCTCTAGTGAACTGTAGAGAGGAGCAGACCTCTAGTGAACTGAAGAGGAGAGCAGACCTCTAGTGAACTGAAGAGGAGAGCAGACCTCTAGTGAACTGTAGAGAGGAGCAGACCTCTAGTGAACTGTAGAGAGCAGACCTCTAGTGAACTGTAGAGGAGAGACCTGTAGTGAACTGTAGAGGAGAGACCTCTAGTGAACTGTAGAGGAGAGCAGACCTCTAGTGAACTGAAGAGGAGAGCAGACCTCTAGTGAACTGTAGAGAGCAGACCTCTAGTGAACTGTGGAGGAGAGCAGACCTCTAGTGAACTGTAGAGAGGAGCAGACCTCTAGTGAACTGTAGAGGAGAGACCTCTAGTGAACTGTAGAGAGCAGACCTCTAGTGAACTGTGGAGGAGAGCAGACCTCTAGTGAACTGAAGAGGAGAGCAGACCTCTAGTGAACTGTAGAGGAGAGACCTCTAGTGAACTGAAGAGGAGAGCAGACCTCTAGTGAACTGAAGAGGGGAGCAGACCTCTAGTGAACTGTGGAGGAGAGCAGACCTCTAGTGAACTGTAGAGAGGAGCAGACCTCTAGTGAACTGTGGAGGAGAGCAGACCTCTAGTGAACTGTAGAGAGGAGCAGACCTCTAGTGAACTGTAGAGAGGAGCAGACCTCTAGTGAACTGTAGAGGAGAGCATACCTCTAGTGAACTATAGAGGAGAGCAGACCTCCAGTGAACTGTAGAGGAGAGCAGACCTCTAGTGAACTGTAGAGGAGAGCAGACCTCTAGTGAACTGAAGAGGAGATCAGACCTCTAGTGAACTGAAGAGGAGAGCAGACCTCTAGTGAACTGAAGAGGAGAGCAGACCTCTAGTGAACTGAAGAGGAGAGCAGACCTCTAGTGAACTGAAGAGGAGAGCAGACCTCTAGTGAACTGAAGAGGAGAGCAGACCTCTAGTGAACTGTAGAGATCAGACCTCTAGTGAACTGAAGAGGGGAGCAGACCTCTAGTGAACTGTAGAGGAGAGCAGACCTCTAGTGAACTGGAGAGGAGAGCAGACCTCTAGTGAACTATAGAGATCAGACCTCTAGTGAACTGTAGAGGAGAGCAGACCTCTAGTGAACTGAAGAGGGGAGCAGACCTCTAGTGAACTGTAGAGAGGAGCAGACCTCTAGTGAACTGTAGAGGAGAGCAGACCTCTAGTGAACTGTAGCGAGCAGACCTCTAGTGAACTGAAGAGGAGAGCAGACCTCTAGTGAACTGTACAGGAGAGCAGACCTCTAGTGAACTGTGGAGGAGAGCAGACCTCTAGTGAACTGAAGAGGAGAGCAGACCTCTAGTGAACCGTAGAGGAGAGCAGACCTCTAGTGAACTGTAGAGGAGAGCAGACCTCTAGTGAACTGTAGAGGAGAGCAGACCTCTAGTGAACTGAAGAGGAGAGCAGACCTCTAGTGAACTGTAGAGGAGAGCAGACCTCTAGTGAACTGTAGAGGAGAGCAGACCTCTAGTGAACTGTAGAGGAGAGCAGACCTCTAGTGAACTGTAGAGGAGAGCAGACCTCTAGTGAACCGTAGAGGAGAGCAGACCTCTAGTGAACTGTAGAGGAGAGCAGACCTCTAGTGAACTGAAGAGGAGAGCAGACCTCTAGTGAACCGTAGAGGAGAGCAGACCTCTAGTGAACTGAAGAGGAGAGCAGACCTCTAGTGAAACCGTAGAGAGCAGACCTCTAGTGAACTGTAGAGGAGAGCAGACCTCTAGTGAAACCGTAGAGAGCAGACCTCTAGTGAACTGTAGAGGAGAGCAGAGCTCTAGTGAACTGTAGAGGAGAGGAGACCTCTAGTGAACTGAAGAGGAGAGTAGACCTCTAGTGAACTGAAGAGGAGAGCAGACCTCTAGTGAACTGTAGAGAGCAGACCTCTAGTGAACTGAAGAGGAGAGGAGACCTCTAGTGAACTGAAGAGAGCAGACCTCTAGTGAACTGAAGAGGAGAGGAGACCTCTAGTGAACTGTAGAGAGCAGACCTCTAGTGAACTGAAGAGGAGAGCAGACCTCTAGTGAACTGAAGAGGAGATCAGACCTCTAGTGAACTGTAGAGGAGAGCAGACCTCTAGTGAACTGTAGAGGAGAGACCTCTAGTGAACTGTAGAGAGCAGACCTCTAGTGAACTGTAGAGGAGAGACCTGTAGTGAACTGTAGAGGAGAGACCTCTAGTGAACTGTAGAGAGCAGACCTCTAGTGAACTGTAGAGGAGAGACCTCTAGTGAACTGTAGAGAGCAGACCGCTAGTGAACTGTAGAGAGGAGACCTCTAGTGAACTGTAGAGGAGAGCAGACCTCTAGAGAACTGAAGAGGAGAGCAGACCTCTAGTGAACTGAAGAGGAGAGCAGACCTCTAGTGAACTGTAGAGAGGAGACCTCTAGTGAACTGTAGAGAGCAGACCGCTAGTGAACTGTAGAGGAGAGCAGACCTCTAGTGAACTGAAGAGGAGAGTAGACCTCTAGTGAACTGTAGAGATCAGACCTCTAGTGAACTGTAGAGGAGAGCAGACCTCTAGTGAACTGAAGAGGAGAGCAGACCTCTAGTGAACTGTAGAGATCAGACCTCTAGTGAACTGTAGAGGAGAGCAGACCTCTAGTGAACTGAAGAGGAGAGTAGACCTCTAGTGAACTGTAGAGATCAGACCTCTAGTGAACTGTAGAGGAGAGCAGACCTCTAGTGAACTGAAGAGGAGAGCAGACCTCTAGTGAACTGAAGAGGAGAGCAGACCTCTAGTGAACTGAAGAGGAGAGCAGACCTCTAGTGAACTGTAGAGGAGAGCAGACCTCTAGTGAACTGTAGAGGAGAGCAGACCTCTAGTGAACTGAAGAGGAGAGCAGACCTCTAGTGAACTGAAGAGGAGAGCAGACCTCTAGTGAACTGAAGAGGAGAGCAGACCTCTAGTGAACTGTAGAGAGGAGACCTCTAGTGAACTGTAGAGGAGAGCAGACCTCTAGTGAACTGTAGAGGAGAGCAGACCTCTAGTGAACTGAAGAGGAGAGCAGACCTCTAGTGAACTGTAGAGAGGAGACCTCTAGTGAACTGTAGAGGAGAGCAGACCTCTAGTGAACTGTAGAGGAGAGCAGACCTCTAGTAAACTGTAGAGAGCAGACCTCTAGTGAACTGTAGAGGAGAGCAGACCTCTAGTGAACCGTAGAGGAGAGCTTACAATTCAATTCAATTCAACAGGAAAGGCATTATGGGTAGAAAGAAAACATTCCTTTTGATCACATTTTGGACACAAAATGGTGAACTAGAAAACAACCCATCTGTGTTATTCTTCGTGAAACTTTAACCCCGAGAAGCGCCTGCCAAGGATCCCAAGAATCCTCGCGCAAATATCAAATATCTATTTACATGAACAAATTATTGTTTTTCTTCCATATTAGGTTGGATCTTAACCAGCGCAGACATCTGTATGTAATTTTTTCCTAAATGTTGATTTGTTGTTGCATCTTGACTTAGTGCTAGCGTAACGTCGTGGCCCCTGTAGCTACCTAATAGTGTTCTGCTCCTCTACTACCTAATAGTGTTCTGCTCCTCTACTACCTAATAGTGTTCTGCTCCTCTACTACCTAATGGTGTTCTGCTCCTCTACTATCTAATAGTGTTCTGCTCCTCTACTATCTAATAGTGTTCTGCTCCTCTACTACCTAATGGTGTTCTGCTCCTCTACTATCTAATAGTGTTCTGCTCCTCTACTATCTAATAGTGTTCTGCTCCTCTACTACCTAATGGTGTTCTGCTCCTCTACTACCTAATAGTGTTCTGCTCCTCTACTACATAATGCTGTTCTGCTGCTCTACTACCTAATAGTGTTCTGCTGCTCTACTACATAATAGTGTTCTGCTCCTCTACTACCTAATAGTGTTCTGCTGCTCTACTACCTAATAGTGTTCTGCTCCTCTACTACCTAATAGTGTTCTGCTCCTCTACTACCTAATGGTGTTCTGCTCCTCTACTACATAATGCTGTTCTGCTGCTCTACTACCTAATAGTGTTCTGCTGCTCTACTACATAATAGTGTTCTGCTCCTCTACTACCTAATGGTGTTCTGCTCCTCTACTACCTAATGGTGTTCTGCTCCTCTACTACCTAATGGTGTTCTGCTCCTCTACTACCTAATAGTGTTCTGCTCCTCTACTACCTAATGGTGTTCTGCTCCTCTACTACCTAATAGTGTTCTGCTCCTCTACTACCTAATAGTGTTCTGCTGCTCTACTACCTAATAGTGTTCTGCTCCTCTACTACCTAATAGTGTTCTGCTCCTCTACTACCTAATAGTGTTCTGCTCCTCTACTACCTAATGCTGTTCTGCTCCTCTACTACCTAATGCTGTTCTGCTCCTCTACTACCTAATGCTGTTCTGCTCCTCTACTACCTAATAGTGTTCTGCTCCTCTACTACCTAATGGTGTTCTGCTCCTCTACTACCTAATAGTGTTCTGCTCCTCTACTACCTAATGGTGTTCTGCTCCTCTACTACCTAATAGTGTTCTGCTCCTCTACTACCTAATGGTGTTCTGCTCCTCTACTACCTAATGGTGTTCTGCTCCTCTACTACCTAATGGTGTTCTGCTCCTCTACTACCTAATAGTGTTCTGCTCCTCTACTACCTAATGGTGTTCTGCTCCTCTACTACCTAATAGTGTTCTGCTCCTCTACTACCTAATAGTGTTCTGCTCCTCTACTATCTAATAGTGTTCTGCTCCTCTACTACCTAATGCTGTTCTGCTCCTCTACTACATAATGGTGTTCTGCTCCTCTACTACCTAATAGTGTTCTGCTCCTCTACTACCTAATAGTGTTCTGCTGCTCTACTACCTAATAGTGTTCTGCTCCTCTACTACCTAATAGTGTTCTGCTCCTCTACTACCTAATGGTGTTCTGCTCCTCTACTACCTAATGGTGTTCTGCTCCTCTACTACCTAATGGTGTTCTGCTCCTCTACTACCTAATAGTGTTCTGCTCCTCTACTACCTAATAGTGTTCTGCTCCTCTACTACATAATAGTGTTCTGCTCCTCTACTACATAATAGTGTTCTGCTCCTCTACTACATAATAGTGTTCTGCTCCTCTACTACCTAATAGTGTTCTGCTCCTCTACTACCTAATGGTGTTCTGCTCCTCTACTACCTAATGGTGTTCTGCTCCTCTACTACCTAATGGTGTTCTGCTCCTCTACTACCTAATGGTGTTCTGCTCCTCTACTACCTAATAGTGTTCTGCTCCTCTACTACATAATGGTGTTCTGCTCCTCTACTACCTAATGGTGTTCTGCTCCTCTACTACCTAATGGTGTTCTGCTCCTCTACTACCTAATAGTGTTCTGCTCCTCTACTACATAATAGTGTTCTGCTCCTCTACTACCTAATAGTGTTCTGCTCCTCTACTACCTAATGGTGTTCTGCTCCTCTACTACATAATGCTGTTCTGCTCCTCTACTACCTAATAGTGTTCTGCTCCTCTACTACCTAATAGTGTTCTGCTCCTCTACTACCTAATGGTGTTCTGCTCCTCTACTACC
>NC_140173.1:34439121-34441621 GCF_963971535.1 Notolepis coatsorum | reverse complement strand
GGGTCCTAATGTGTATCAATGTGGGGGTCTAATGTGTATCAATGTGGGGGTCTAATGTGTATCAATGTGGGGGTCTAATGTGTATCAATGTGGGGGTCCTAATGTGTATCAATGTGGGGTCCTAATGTGTATCAATGTGGGGGTCCTAATGTGTATCAATGTGGGGGTCCTAATGTGTATCAATGTGGGGGTCCTAATGTGTATCAATGTGGGGGTCCTAATGTGTATCAATGTGGGGGTCCTAATGTGTATCAGTGTGGGGGTCCTAATGTGTATCAATGTGGGGGTCCTAATGTGTATCAGTGTGGGGGTCCTAATGTGTATCAGTGTGGGGGTCCTAATGTGTATCAATGTGGGGGTCTAATGTGTATCAATGTGGGGGTCCTAATGTGTATCAATGTGGGGGTCTAATGTGTATCAATGTGGGGGTCTTAATGTGTATCAGTGTGGGGGTCTAATGCGTATCAATGTGGGGGTCTAATGTGTATCAATGTGGGGGTCTTAATGTGTATCAGTGTGGGGGTCCTAATGTGTATCAGTGTGGGGGTCTAATGTGTATCAATGTGGGGGTCTAATGTGTATCAATGTGAGGGTCCTAATGTGTATCAGTGTGGGGGTCTAATGTGTATCAGTGTGGGGGTCTTAATGTGTATCAGTGTGGGGGTCCTAATGCGTATCAATGTGGGGGTCCTAATGTGTATCAGTGTGGGGGTCCTAATGTGTATCAATGTGGGGGTCCTAATGTGTATCAATGTGGGGGTCTTAATGTGTATCAGTGTGGGGGTCCTAATGCGTATCAATGTGGGGGTCCTAATGCGTATCAGTGTGGGGGTCTTAATGTGTATCAGTGTGGGGGTCTTAATGTGTATCAGTGTGGGGGTCCTAATGTGTATCAATGTGGGGGTCTAATGTGTATCAGTGTGGGTCTTTGACATGAAAAAGTCTGAAATACCACCTGTAAGACAGGCTGAGTATTGATATAATTGATATAGTATTGTTTTTTTCCCTGTTTCTTTCCTGTTGATGACTATTCTAACCTGACATCCTATGAATACATATGATGATCATAGTGATAATCGAATGAATCGTGAAAAATCATCTTGAATTATTGATCGTGGCTTTTCAACATTATTAAATGATCTGGTTTACAATGATCATGACGTGTTATTAATCATTGTGTCAAATCGCTAAACATTCTTTCAGATACAGAGCCAGAATTGTCGCACGTAAAAACACAGCAAATACAAAGATAACGAAATCAAATAAAACACATTTAAAAAAAAAATCTCCCACGTCTGACACGGCCAAATATTGAGTAATGATACATAATCACCAAGAATTATGAAGGTCTTAGTTCTTTGCTAACATCAGTGAGCTAATTATCTGCCCGACTTGCAGCAGCCAACGTGTATTAAAGGTTACTAACGCTCTCATTACACACAGACGGTGTCCAGATCACGCGTCAAAATTGATGATTAATGACTCTCACACTTGGGCCGTATTGTTTTAACATCACGTCCAATAAGAACAACTATAGTCGTGCCAGAAACACAGTGCAAAGCCAGAGAGAGTCTTGGATGAAACACAAAACATCACCGGTAGCTTTTTACCATAAAAAGACACGTTTGAAAATGCTCGGGAATGTTCGGGGGCTGCTCGGTTGAATGTTCGGGGGCTGCTCGGTTGAATGTTCGGGGGCTGCTCGGTTGAATGTTGGGGGGCTGCTCGGTTGAATGTTGGGGGGCTGCTCGGTTGAATGTTCGGGGGCTGCTCGGTTGAATGTTCGGGGGCTGCTCGGTTGAATGTTCGGGGGCTGCTCGGTTGAATGTTCGGGGGCTGCTCGGTTGAATGTTCGGGGGCTGCTCGGTTGAATGTTGGGGGGCTGCTCGGTTGCACAAAGAAACACCAATTAAACACCAATTTATTAAGGTGTACATTTGTTTTCCCCCCCATCTAGAATTCTATATAGGACATTTCCCTTTACGTCCGTATCTTTCTATATCCATTCTGTGATTATCATCAGGATATTTAAAGGGGAACTATCTTATAAATGGCCTTTTTGAGTGTTTAGCATTGTTTCCTAGCTATGTGAACTTATATTAATATGATCTATGTCTCAAAATTCTCATATTGGCGCATTCTTCCAATTCTCCTCTCACAATATTCACCCTCACTGAACTGAGTCATTTGAAAATGTGCCCTATATGTGATGTCATAAAGACACCGCTGCATGTTAATGTTCAGGTGACGCCGACGACCCGCAGTGGTTTAGGTGGCGCCCTGCAGCCCAGGCTCAAAACAGCTCGAGATCTTGAGGTAGAAAAATGCTGTTTTTGAGGACTTGATTAGAAATACAAAACAATGAATAAAAAAAATATATATATTACAGAGGTGTTCCATAGACTCACAGGAATTGTGTAAAAGTGCCCAAATAGTGAAAGAAATAGTAAAATAGTTCCCCTTTAAAATTCTCCAAATTATCTCTGGCGTGTGAGATGGT
>NC_140173.1:34406621-34436621 GCF_963971535.1 Notolepis coatsorum | reverse complement strand
TAGGGGAAAGCTTCTGATTTTCACCATAACAATTGTGAAAAACAATTACAAAGACAAAACGTACAGGTGGCTCGTCTGAGACACACTGCTACCTCTTCTTTTGGAAACCTTCTGAGCCTCGTGTCGTTGGGACCACTCACCCACAGCAGCTCTCAGCTCACGTCCTGGATTCTAACTCCCGGTGATTCTGTATCGTGGTCAAGAGGGCGGTTGTGCCAAATGATCATCAGAGGTGTGTCAGCTGCTCATCTTTCCCAGAGCTCTGGAACTGATAACAACGTTTGCTTCATGCTTGAAATGGGCTGCTATAATGTGTTGTTGGCACTTTTGCTTCAAAGTTAGCACTATGGATATTATCCAAAACAGCCATGGGCACCTGGACATCAGTCTACTTTCAAGCCAGTCGATCACATACAAGGGTTAGCGAAATGATTTGTGCATAAAACACTAGCCCCCCTAGGGTATATAATACCACGTATACTTTGTCTACTGTGTTTTGTTTTCATTCAGCAAACGTGGAATGAAGTCTATGGCTAAACAAGTGAAGATACGTCTTGACCGGTCCCCTATCCTGCAACCACTGCTACAATCTGTCAAATGTCCCCTATCCTGCAACCACTGCTACAATCTGTCAAATGTCCCCTATCCTGCAACCACTGCTACAATCTGTCAAAGTCCCCTATCCTGCAACCATTGCTACAAGCTATCAAACGTCCCCTATCCTTAACCACTGCTGCAAACTGTCAAACGTCCCCTATCCTTAACCACTGCTGCAAGCTGTCTAAAGTTCCCCTATCCTGCAACCACTGCTACAAGCTGTCAAAGGTCCCCTATCCTGCAACCACTGCAACAAGCTATCAAGCGTCCCCTATCCTCAACCACTGCTGCAAGCTGTCTAAAGTTCCCCTATCCTGCAACCACTGCTACAAGCTGTCAAGCGTCCCCTATCCTTAACCACTGCCGCAATCGGTCAAAGGGGATTCGTTCACTACAGTATTCTGAGCTTCTTCCTTGACAATGTTCAATGTTTCTTCAGAGGTGCAAGAAAACATCGCCCAGCCATAGTCCAACTACATCACGCAACCGTCACCCAGCCGTAGTCCAACTACATCACGCAAACATCGCCCAGCCGTAGTCCAACTACATCGCGCAAACATCGCCCAGCCGTAGTCCAACTACATCACGCAAACATCGCCCAGTCGTAGTCCAACGACATCACGCAACCGTCACCCAGCCGTAGTCCAACTACATCACGCAAACATCGCCCAGCCGTAGTCCAACTACATCACGCAAACATCGCCCAGCCGTAGTCCAACTACATCACGCAAACATCGCCCAGCCGTAGTCCAACGATATCACGCAAACGTCACCCAGCCGTAGATATATTTTTGGAAAAATAATTGTTATTCTCTCCAAAAGAAAAGAGGCCTAGAAGCGTGGCTAACGCTAATGGCACGCATACCCAAGACTAACTGCCTACAAAAACAGGCACAGAGGCACTGAAAGAGGATTTGACCCATCTAATGAACACACTAGACTAGACAAATATCAAGATGTATCCATCAGTGGACCAATTGCATGCTTTTGCAGAGGACAAGAAGCCTTCAGTCGACTCCTTCAGACATTAAGCACCCCCCACAGCCCAAATGGAACGATAAAAAAACAAATAAAAATTTTTAAAAAAATATTATACTTTGTTTTTTTTTTGTTTTTTTTTGGTCGACCAATAGTCGACTAACGGCAAATTTGGGCCAATCATAGTCGACTATCCAAATCCTTAGTCGGGGACAGCCCTAGTATCTCTAATAGTAAAATGTCTTTGTTTAAAAAAGGAAATGTTTGTGTGTGAATTTGGTCATTGCGTGGGGAAGGACTTAAATTTGGATTGAATCAAGACGAGTGCTTTCGTTGGCCTCTGAGTTTCGAGCGACGTCCATAAATAACACACATGGCTCTGTTGTTGTTGAGACGCTCATCGTAGCTGTGAACAAACTTTTGGCTTCAGGAAACAACAGCAATTGATCCATTGGATTTAACCTCTTATCCATCGGGCAAGCATCAGGCATAAAATGCCTCTCGATTGCATACCCAAAGTAGGTAATCTACGATTTATTCTTGAACCACTTATAGCATATGCGTAGGTCTGGTCTCTTTTGAAAGGAAACATTCTGAATTTTCTTCCACAACAGGAAGAATCACTAAGTGCTAATGTAATAGAGTTAGAGGTTTTACAAGGTTTTGTTTACTTATGTCTGAATTAGTTTGCAAACAGATGCTACAAAAAAGTTCCAGCTGAGAGGTATGAGTTGGAAAACACAATGGGTACATAGCCTGAAGTCTTATCTATTACAGGTCCAAAATGTATAACAATCCCACGGAAAATTTGTGTTTTACACATGTTTTTCTCATGTTTGTATCAGTAATAATTCCGTATGATTATCCAAAATGGCAGTCGGGTCCAATACATTTTCACGTCATGGGTAAAGTTCTGGGTAAAGTTCTCCTTCTTCTTCTCTCCCTTTATCGTAGTAATCATCCCTCATGTAAGATACCATTCGCTCCAGAATTTCATTGGCTACAAAAACGGTCAACGGTCAGTCAGTTTCTAACTTTCATCACTTTTATTTTTAAATGACACCAGATTTATACTACATGTACACAAAACGTTTTTAGAAACAAAGACGATGTTATAGTAATACAATGGTAATAGTTACCATTCATTTAGGGATTTAACATAATCAAACATAAACAAACAAAGCGCTGCTCTAAAAACTGTGATTTTGTTATTTTTGTTTAGGATAAAAAATAATGTTTTTGTGGTTTTACATTCAACGTATCATGAGTACAAGTTTAAATACCTACTATCAAAGTTAAGTACATCGAAACCAGTCCTAAGTACCTCTGTCATTGTGAATATCTTGTTATTACCAAGACAAAGACATTAACGACCTAACATTCCATGCCAGAAAAATGTAATTCGACAACCTCATCCTCATAAACCACTTCTGTGTTTGCTGCGTGTTGTTAGTCTGCACAGCTTCCTAAGGCTGTGGAAAACACTATACATTTCTTTCTGAATATCTCTATTGTATTTAAAACGGCAAGGTTCTAGATAACCTTTTTGAGTCACTGACAGATGACAGCTAATCCAGTGGGGGAGTGGTAAATGGAGTGGTTAGGCGTGGATTTAAGAGCTATTGTTCACACCTAGTACCCGACTACCAAGGTGCCAAAAGTTAGATTGACTTTTCTCAGCTTTTCTCTTTGCTGAGACTTGAGGTTTAACTAGATTCAATGGTTGGCTAATGGTTTAAGATGAAGGAGCCCTGCAGATTCTATTAGTAGATTATAAAACTGAGTGGTGGTTTGGATTACAAGCATAGTGAGTTGTTCTCCTTGTGGAATTGACACCTTCATCTTATCCCATTTTAAATCATAGCAACAAGAGGCAGACGGTTGAAACCAAATCACATTGTGGATAAAAACATTATCTTTGGCAATCAATATGTTTAGTATGTTTGTGAACATTTTTGGTAAGTCAGTAAAAAAATTATCAATCAATTCAAAATCGTCAAACCTTCCCCTTAATTAAGGATAATGATGCCAGTGGTCCTCACAAACATAGACAGTGCGTGCATGTGTGTGTGTGTGTGTGTGTGTATGTGTGCGTGCCGTGTGCATGTGCGTGTGCATGTTCGCACGCACATGTGTGTGTGTGTGTGTGTGTGAGAGAGCACAGAGCTGCCTGTGTGACTCAGGACTGTGGATGAAATTGACCGTTTGTTTAAATACATGAGCATGTCTCTCTGTTACACAATAAACAGCAATGACAAAGGAGTCAGAGAGAGAGAGAGAGAGAGAGAGAGAGAGAGAGAGAGAGAGAGAGAGAGAGAGAGAGAGAGAGAGAGAGAGAGAGAGAGAGAGAGAGAGAGAGAGAGAGAGAGAGAGAGAGAGAGAGAGGGGGGTGTGAGAGAGGGAGAGAGAGAGAGAGAGACAGAGACAGAGACAGAGAGAGGTTGATAGAGAAAGAGAGAGTAAGATGGATAGAGAGAGAGAGTGAGTGAGAGGAAGATAGATAGAGAGAGGGAGGGAGATGGATAGAGATAGATAGAGCAGTTATTGTGGTCTGCTGGTTGGTATGTAAGTATGAGAGGACCTGTCTGTTTCATGTTTCAGACCATCTGATCTGCTGGTTTCCTGCCATTGATCAGAAATCCCCCCGTCCACTCCACCGCCCACCTCCCCACATCATCCCCCTCTCCACTGATAGGCAGAAGGAAACCTGATCGCTAGGCTCAGATCAGAAGTGACGGGAGGAGAGAGAAAAGGAGAGGAGAGGAGGGGAGAAGGGAGAGAGGAGAGGAGAGGAGAGGAGAGGAGAGGAGAGGAGAGGAGAGGAGAGGAGAGGAGAGGAGAGGAGAGGAGAGGAGAGGAGAGGAGAGGAGAGGAGAGGAGAGAGAGGATAGGAGAGGAGAGGAGAGGAGAGGAGAGGAGAGGAGAGGAGAGGAGAGGAGAGGAGAAGGGAGAGAGAGTAAAGAAGAAGGAAGGGTAAAGTGTTGCCTGCTTCCTCTGCTTCCTCTTCTAGTTGTTTTTTCTGTCCTCTCCTTCCCATTATCCCCTCTCCTTCTCGCTCTCTTTTGCATTGTCTGTCAGACAATAGTTAATAGTTTCAGAGGAGA
Source organism: Notolepis coatsorum (assembly GCF_963971535.1). NCBI lineage: Eukaryota > Metazoa > Chordata > Actinopteri > Aulopiformes > Paralepididae > Notolepis > Notolepis coatsorum. The sequence continues at coordinate 34,431,942 of NC_140173.1, read as the reverse complement.
AGAGGAGAGGAGAGGACATTGTGTGTCAGAGTGAGTGTGTGAAAAGTTTCAGCAATTCTTTTTTTTATTTATTTATTTGACTTTGCATCCGAAATCCATTCAATAATATGAGCTTCAATGTACAGTAAATTGTAAATATACTGTAATTTGAATATGCCTCAAGAAATATACTTTAATTTCAGTGAGTCAGCCCCTCAGTCAGACTGGAGCGTGACCCCATTGACTTTGCATTGGTTCGTAGCTAACTATCCAGAGCTAGTGTGAGGAACAGCATGGATTGTAGCTAACTATCCAGAGCTACTGTGAGGAACAGCATGGATTGTAGCTAACTATCCAGAGCTAGTGTGAGGAACAGCATGGATTGTAGCTAACTATCCAGAGCTAGTGTGCGGAACAACATGGATTGTAGCTAACTATCCAGAGCTAGTGTGAGGAACAGTGTGGATTGTAGCTAACTATCCAGAGCTAGTGTGAGGAACAGCATGGATTGTAGCTAACTATCCAGAGCTAGTATGAGGAACAGCATGGATTGTAGCTAACTATCCAGAGCTGGGGCGGTCAGGTGGTGTAGCGGAGATTGTGCTCGTCACCAATGCAAGAGGCTGAGTTAGGGGGAGGGGAGCCGTGGGTGGGTCCTGTGCGTGGTGGACAGCGACCCCTACAGTTCGGTCGGGGCGCCTGCTCAGCGAAGGTAGGATCTGGTGAGAGGTAGTGCGGCCTCCCACACGTTACACTCTCCCAGTGAGAATCTGCGCGGCCAGGCTGGCTGCACATGCGTCGGAGGAAAGCATGTGACAGTCTCCGGCCTCTCGGACCAACAGTAGGGGAAAGTGCGCAACAACCAGTTTGGGGGTTGGGAATTGGCATAACGACTAACAGTGGGATGGGAGAAAAATCGGAAAAAGAAGGAGGGGGAAAAAGATATAAAAAAAAAAAAAAAAAAAAAATATCCAGAGCTAGTGTGAGTGTAGCCGGTTCTAGGCCTACTCCTCAATTGCTGCTACTCTGCGACGTCGGTTGTGTATGATGGAAGGAAAGACAGGCCCGTGATCCTTTGCAGCAGTGGCATGTTTATTTTTCCTCCTGTCAGGTAATGACAAATACAATACGTCAGTATTATGTCTTGGCCACCAGGTGACGCCAGCAGCTCACAGAATCTTCACTCTATTCAGTTAGACTGCAGACATTGAAATAAAACATTAGAATAACACAATACAATAAAATAATACAAAACAAAAGGAGCTACACACATACCTGTCAGGTAATGACAAATACAATACGTCAGTATTATGTCTTGGCCACCAGGTGACGCCAGCAGCTCACAGACTGCGGTGGGGAAAATACCAGTCAAAATCTACCAGCGCGAGGCATGTACAACCCCTCCTCCTCCATGCTAGCTTAGTCAACATGTGGTTACACAAAAGTTTGTGAACACGGTTAAATGTCTTTACAACAAGTGCACAACTGCTCATCATTAACGTAAATATTAGTGTACACACCCGGTTCATTGCCCGGAAACTTATTTACCATCAGTATGAGGAACAGCATTGATTGTAGATAACTATCCAGAGCTAGTATGAGGAACAGCATGGTTTGTAGCTAACTATCCAGAGCTAGTATGAGGAACAGCATGGGTTGTACCTAACTATCCAGAGCTAGTATGAGGAACAGCATGGTTTGTAGCTAACTATCCAGAGCTAGTGTGAGGAACAGCATGGTTTGTAGCTAACTATCCAGAGCTAGTATGAGGAACAGCATGGTTTGTAGCTAACTATCCAGAGCTAGTGTGAGGAACAGCATGGTTTGTGCTGCAGAAAGGACTCTACTGATCAACAACATCATTAGTAAATAAGAAACAGTGTGATTGTTACTAAAGTCTGAACTATAGACGTGTGAAACCATTTATTGATACGATCTGACATAAAACAAATATTTTCTCTTCAAATAATGTCAAATAAAATCAAAAAAGTAATGACCAGTATTTCAATAATAATAGCACTCTTTGATTTGGTAACATATTGTGACTTTTCAGATCGTATTACTGTTATTAAATTATAATCCTTGCCCCTCGATCATGGTGAGTACGTGTGTGTTAATAAATATATATCCATACCGGTATGTCTGTTATGTATGTGCGTGTGTTTGTGTGTGTGTTTTGTATGTGTCTGTAGGGTGTGTCTCTGTGTGTTTAAGTATATGTGTGTTTGTGTGTGTGTAAGTATTTGAGTGTGTGTGTGTGTGGGTGTTTTGTATGTGTCTGTAGGCTGTGTGTCTCTGTGTGTTTAAGTATATGTGTTTGTGTGTGTGTGTAGGTCTTTGAGTGTGTGTTGCACTCATGTGATTAGGTCTCTAAGCTCTGTGGAGATTCCAGCAAAAAGCCACATCACACGGAGAACCATCTTCTGTCCTAATCGAATTTCTGGATTCCTTCTGGCCTCGGTGTAAACTCACTGTGTACGAGACGGAGAGAGAGCTCTACCCCTGGAACAGATGTCTGGTGAGCGTCAGTCATTCGTATCCTGGGGACCCTGTTTACTGTAACACCCTCAGAGCCATAACATCCCCCCCACTGTCCTCTGACACACACACACACACACACACGTGTGCGCGCGCACACGCACACATGCACACGCACGCACACGCACAGAGACACACACACACACGCACATGCACAGAGACACACACACACACACACACACAGACACACACACACACACACACACACACACACACACACACACACACACACACACATGCACACGCACACACGCACACATGCACACGCACGCACACGCACAGAGACACACACACACATGCACATGCACAGAGACACACACACACACACACACACACACACACACACACACACACACACACACACACACACACACACACACACACACACACACACGCACACACACACACGCAGAGACAAGGTTTGAGTGACAGTCGCTTGGCTGATCTCGCCTGGTGGGGGTTCAGCACCTCATCCATCTGTTCTTGATCGGCCCCTCGACATGGATAGGCGATCGGCTCGCAAGGTCTTGTCCTTTAGAGGAAAAAAAGAAAGAAAGGAAAGAGTCCAGAATGAAAAGCTACAGCTTGAACTCTCTCTCTCTCTCTCTTTCACTGAAGCGCTAGGTCGCTAAGAAATACGAATGTATTTGTGAATATAAAACACGGTAGAATAGTCAGATATTGTTCAGTGCAATGTGCTCAGGTCATCACCACGTTACAGAACTTGTTAGATGGATGTCTAAGCATCTTCTGAGAGGTGCTACGACATTTAATACTTCTAGTGGTGCATCATTTAATACTTCTAGTGGTGCATCATTTAATACTTCTAGTGGTGCATCATTTAATACTTCTAGTGGTGCATCATTTAATACTTCTAGTGGTGCATCATGTAATACTTCTAGTGGTGCATCATTTAATACTTCTAGCGGTGCATCATTTAATACTACTAGTGGTGCATCATTTAATACTTCTAGTGGTGCATCATTTAATACTTCTAGTGGTGCATCATTTAATACTTCTAGTGGTGCATCATTTAATACTTCTAGTGGTGCATCATGTAATACTACTAGTGGTGCATCATTTAATACTTCTAGCGGTGCATCATTTAATACTTCTAGCGGTGCATCATTTAATACTTCTAGCGGTGCATCATTTAATACTTCTAGTGGTGGATCATTTAATACTTCTAGTGGTGCATCATTTAATACTACTAGTGCATCATTTAATACTTCTAGCGGTGCATCATTTAATACTACTAGTGGTGCATCATTTAATACTTCTAGTGGTGCATCATGTAATACTTCTAGTGGTGCATCATTTTATACTACTAGTGGTGCATCATTTAATACTTCTAGTGGTGCATCATGTAATACTTCTAGTGGTGCATCATTTAATACTTCTAGTAGTGCATCATTTAATACTTCTAGTGGTGCATCATTTAATACTTATAGTGGTGCATCATTTAATACTTCTAGTGGTGCATCATTTAATACTACTAGTGGTGCATCATTTAATACTTCTAGTGCATCATTTAATACTTCTAGCGGTGCATCATTTAATACTTCTAGTGGTGCATCATTTAATACTACTAGTGGTGCATCATTTAATACTTCTAGTGGTGCATCATTTAATACTTCTAGTGGTGCATCATTTAATACTTCTAGTGCATCATTTAATACTTCTAGTGGTGCATCATTTAATACTTCTAGTGGTGCATCATGTAATACTACTAGTGGTGCATCATTTAATACTTCTAGCGGTGCATCATTTAATACTTCTAGCGGTGCATCATTTAATACTTCTAGCGGTGCATCATTTAATACTTCTAGTGGTGGATCATTTAATACTTCTAGTGGTGCATCATTTAATACTACTAGTGCATCATTTAATACTTCTAGCGGTGCATCATTTAATACTACTAGTGGTGCATCATTTAATACTTCTAGTGGTGCATCATGTAATACTTCTAGTGGTGCATCATTTTATACTACTAGTGGTGCATCATTTAATACTTCTAGTGGTGCATCATGTAATACTTCTAGTGGTGCATCATTTAATACTTCTAGTAGTGCATCATTTAATACTTCTAGTGGTGCATCATTTAATACTTCTAGTGGTGCATCATTTAATACTTCTAGTGGTGCATCATTTAATACTACTAGTGGTGCATCATTTAATACTTCTAGTGCATCATTTAATACTTCTAGCGGTGCATCATTTAATACTTCTAGTGGTGCATCATTTAATACTACTAGTGGTGCATCATTTAATACTTCTAGTGCATCATTTAATACTTCTAGTGGTGCATCATGTAATACTTCTAGTGGTGCATCATTTAATACTACTAGTGGTGCATCATTTAATACTTCTAGTGGTGCAACATTTAATACTACTAGCGGTGCATCATTTAATACTTCTAGCGGTGCATCATTTAATACTACTAGCAGTGCATCATTTAATACTACTAGCAGTGCATCATGTAATACTACTAGTGGTGCATCATTTAATACTTCTAGCGGTGCATCATTTAATACTACTAGTGGTGCATCATTTAATACTACTAGTGGTGCATCATTTAATACTTCTAGTGGTGCATCATTTAATACTTCTAGTGGTGCATCATGTAATACTACTAGTGGTGCATCATTTAATACTTCTAGCGGTGCATCATTTAATACTTCTAGCGGTGCATCATTTAATACTACTAGTGGTGCATCATTTAATACTTCTAGCGGTGCATCATTTAATACTTCTAGTGGTGCATAATTTAATACTTCTAGCGGTGCATCATTTAATACTACTAGTGGTGCATCATTTAATACTTCTAGTGGTGCATCATTTAATACTTCTAGTGGTGCATCATTTAATACTTCTAGTGGTGCATCATTTAATACTACTAGTGCTGCATCATTTAATACTTCTAGTGCATCATTTAATACTACTAGTGGTGCATCATTTAATACTACTAGTGGTGCATCATTTAATACTACTAGTGGTGCATCATTTAATACTACTAGTGGTGCATCATTTAATACTTCTAGTGGTGCATCATTTAATACTTCTAGTGGCGCATCATGTAATACTACTAGTGGTGCATCATTTAATACTTCTAGCAGTGCATCATTTAATACTACTAGTGGTGCATCATTTAATACTTCTAGTGGTGCATCATTTAATACTACTAGCGGTGCATCATTTAATACTTCTAGTGGTGCATCATTTAATACTACTAGTGGTGCATCATTTAATACTACTAGTGGTGCATCATTTAATACTTCTAGTGGTGCATCATTTAATACTACTAGTGGTGCATCATTTAATACTTCTAGTGGTGCATCATTTAATACTTCTAGTGGTGCATAATTTAATACTACTAGTGGTGTATCATTTAATACTTCTAGTGGTGCATCATTTAATACTTCTAGTGGTGCATCATTTAATACTTCTAGTGGTGCATCATTTAATACTTCTAGTGGTGCATCATTTAATACTTCTAGTGGTGCATAATTTAATACTTCTAGTGGTGCATCATTTAATACTACTAGTGGTGCATCATTTAATACTTCTAGTGGTGCATCATTTAATACTTCTAGTGGTGCATCATTTAATACTACTAGTGGTGCATCATTTAATACTTCTAGTGGTGCATCATTTAATACTTCTAGTGGTGCATCATTTAATACTACTAGTGGTGTATCATTTAATACTTCTAGTGGTGCATCATTTAATACTTCTAGTGGTGCATCATTTAATACTTCTAGTGGTGCATCATTTAATACTTCTAGTGGTGCATCATTTAATACTTCTAGTGGTGCATCATTTAATACTACTAGTGGTGCATCATTTAATACTTCTAGTGGTGCATCATTTAATACTACTAGTGGTGCATCATTTAATACTTCTAGTGGTGCATCATTTAATACTTTTAGTGGTGCATCATTTAATACTTCTAGTGGTGCATCATTTAATACTTCTAGTGGTGCATCATTTAATACTACTAGTGGTGCATCATTTAATACTTCTAGTGGTGCATCATGTAATACTTCTAGTGGTGCATCATTTAATACTTCTAGTGGTGCATCATTTAATACTACTAGTGGTGCATCATTTAATACTTCTAGTGGTGCATCATTTAATACTACTAGTGGTGCAGCATTTAATACTACTAGAGGTGCATCATTTAATACTTCTAGTGGTGCATCATTTAATACTACTAGTGGTGCATCATTTAATACTACTAGTGGTGCAGCATTTAATACTTCTAGTGGTGCATCATTTAATACTACTAGTGGTGCATCATTTAATACTACTAGTGGTGCAGCATTTAATACTTCTAGTGGTGCATCATTTAATACGACTAGTGGTGCATCATTTAATACTACTAGCGGTGCATCATTTAATACTACTAGTGGTGCATCATTTAATACTTCTAGTGGTGCATCATTTAATACTACTAGTGGTGCATCATTTAATACTACTAGTGGTGCATCATTTAATACTTCTAGTGGTGCATCATTTAATACTACTAGTGGTGCATCATTTAATACTTCTAGTGGTGCATCATTTAATACTTCTAGTGGTGCATCATTTAATACTTCTAGTGGTGCATCATTTAATACTACTAGTGGTGCAGCATTTAATACTACTAGTGGTGCATCATTTAATACTTCTAGTGGTGCATCATTTAATACTTCTAGTGGTGCATCATTTAATACTACTAGTGCATCATTTAATACTACTAGTGGTGCATCATGTAATACTTCTAGTGGTGCATCATTTAATACTACTAGTGCTGCATCATTTAATACTTCTAGTGGTGCATCATTTAATACTACTAGTGGTGCATCATTTAATACTTCTAGTGGTGCATCATGTAATACTTCTAGTGGTGCATCATTTAATACTACTAGTGGTGCATCATTTAATACTTCTAGTGGTGCATCATTTAATACTACTAGTGGTGCATCATTTAATACTTCTAGTGGTGCATCATTTAATACTTCTAGTGGTGCATCATTTAATACTTCTAGTGGTGCATCATTTAATACTACTAGTGGTGCATCATGTAATACTTCTAGTGGTGCATCATTTAATACTTCTAGTGGTGCATCATTTAATACTTCTAGTGGTGCATCATTTAATACTACTAGTGGTGCATCATTTAATACTTCTAGTGGTGCATCATTTAATACTTCTAGTGGTGCATCATTTAATACTACTAGCAGTGCATCATTTAATACTACTAGCAGTGCATCATTTAATACTTCTAGTGGTGCATCATTTAATACTTCTAGTGGTGCATCATTTAATACTACTAGTGGTGTATCATTTAATACTTCTAGTGGTGCATCATTTAATACTTCTAGTGGTGCATCATTTAATACTTCTAGTGGTGCATCATTTAATACTTCTAGTGGTGCATCATTTAATACTTCTAGTGGTGCATCATTTAATACTACTAGTGGTGCATCATTTAATACTTCTAGTGGTGCATCATTTAATACTACTAGTGGTGCATCATTTAATACTTCTAGTGGTGCATCATTTAATACTTTTAGTGGTGCATCATTTAATACTTCTAGTGGTGCATCATTTAATACTTCTAGTGGTGCATCATTTAATACTACTAGTGGTGCATCATTTAATACTTCTAGTGGTGCATCATGTAATACTTCTAGTGGTGCATCATTTAATACTTCTAGTGGTGCATCATTTAATACTACTAGTGGTGCATCATTTAATACTTCTAGTGGTGCATCATTTAATACTACTAGTGGTGCAGCATTTAATACTACTAGAGGTGCATCATTTAATACTTCTAGTGGTGCATCATTTAATACTACTAGTGGTGCATCATTTAATACTACTAGTGGTGCAGCATTTAATACTTCTAGTGGTGCATCATTTAATACTACTAGTGGTGCATCATTTAATACTACTAGTGGTGCAGCATTTAATACTTCTAGTGGTGCATCATTTAATACGACTAGTGGTGCATCATTTAATACTACTAGCGGTGCATCATTTAATACTACTAGTGGTGCATCATTTAATACTTCTAGTGGTGCATCATTTAATACTACTAGTGGTGCATCATTTAATACTACTAGTGGTGCATCATTTAATACTTCTAGTGGTGCATCATTTAATACTACTAGTGGTGCATCATTTAATACTTCTAGTGGTGCATCATTTAATACTTCTAGTGGTGCATCATTTAATACTTCTAGTGGTGCATCATTTAATACTACTAGTGGTGCAGCATTTAATACTACTAGTGGTGCATCATTTAATACTTCTAGTGGTGCATCATTTAATACTTCTAGTGGTGCATCATTTAATACTACTAGTGCATCATTTAATACTACTAGTGGTGCATCATGTAATACTTCTAGTGGTGCATCATTTAATACTACTAGTGCTGCATCATTTAATACTTCTAGTGGTGCATCATTTAATACTACTAGTGGTGCATCATTTAATACTTCTAGTGGTGCATCATGTAATACTTCTAGTGGTGCATCATTTAATACTACTAGTGGTGCATCATTTAATACTTCTAGTGGTGCATCATTTAATACTACTAGTGGTGCATCATTTAATACTTCTAGTGGTGCATCATTTAATACTTCTAGTGGTGCATCATTTAATACTTCTAGTGGTGCATCATTTAATACTACTAGTGGTGCATCATGTAATACTTCTAGTGGTGCATCATTTAATACTTCTAGTGGTGCATCATTTAATACTTCTAGTGGTGCATCATTTAATACTACTAGTGGTGCATCATTTAATACTTCTAGTGGTGCATCATTTAATACTTCTAGTGGTGCATCATTTAATACTACTAGCAGTGCATCATTTAATACTACTAGCAGTGCATCATTTAATACTTCTAGTGGTGCATAATTTAATACTACTAGTGGTGCATCATTTAATACTTCTAGTGGTGCATCATTTAATACTTCTAGTGGTGCATCATTTAATACTTCTAGTGGTGCATCATTTAATACTTCTAGTGGTGCATCATTTAATACTTCTAGTGGTGCATCATTGAATACTTCTAGTGGTGCATCATTTAATACTTCTAGTGGTGCATCATTTAATACTACTAGTGGTGCATCATTTAATACTTCTAGTGGTGCATCATTTAATACTACTAGTGGTGCATCATGTAATACTTCTAGTGGTGCATCATTTAATACTTCTAGTGGTGCATCATTTAATACTTCTAGTGGTGCATCATTTAATACTACTAGCGGTGCATCATTTAATACTTCTAGTGGTGCATCATGTAATACTTCTAGTGGTGCATCATTTAATACTTCTAGTGGTGCATCATTTAATACTACTAGTGGTGCATCATTTAATACTTCTAGTGGTGCATCATTTAATACTACTAGTGGTGCATCATGTAATACTTCTAGTGGTGCATCATTTAATACTTCTAGTGGTGCATCATTTAATACTTCTAGTGGTGCATCATTTAATACTTCTAGTGGTGCATCATTTAATACTACTAGCAGTGCATCATTTAATACTTCTAGTGGTGCATCATTTAATACTACTAGTGGTGCATCATTTAATACTACTAGTGGTGCATCATTTAATACTACTAGTGGTGCATCATTTAATACTACTACTAGTGCATCATTTAATACTTCTAGTGGTGCATCATTTAATACTACTAGTGGTGCATAATTTAATACTACTAGCGGTGCATCATTTAATACTACTAGTGGTGCATCATTTAATACTACTAGTGGTGCATCATTTAATACTACTAGTGGTGCATCATGTAATACTTCTAGTGGTGCATCATTTAATACTTCTAGTGGTGCATCATTTAATACTACTAGTGGTGCATCATTTAATACTACTAGTGGTGCATCATTTAATACTACTAGTGGTGCATCATTTAATACTACTAGTGGTGCATCATTTAATACTACTAGTGGTGCATCATTTAATACATCTAGTGGTGCATCATTTAATACTACTAGTGGTGCATCATTTAATACTACTAGTGGTGCATCATTTAATACTACTAGTGGTGCATCATTTAATACTACTAGTGGTGCATCATTTAATACTACTACTAGTGCATCATTTAATACTACTAGTGGTGCATCATTTAATACTTCTAGTGGTGCATCATTTAATACTACTAGTGGTGCATCATTTAATACTACTAGCAGTGCATCATTTAATACTTCTAGTGGTGCATCATTTAATACTTCTAGCGGTGCATCATTTAATACTTCTAGTGGTGCATCATTTAATACTACTAGTGGTGCATCATTTAATACTACTAGTGCTGCATCATTTAATACTACTAGTGGTGCATCATTTAATACTACTAGTGGTGCATCATGTAATACTACTAGTGGTGCATCATTTAATACTTCTAGTGGTGCATCATTTAATACTACTAGTGGTGCATCATTTAATACTACTAGTGGTTCATCATTTAATACTTCTAGCGGTGCATCATTTAATACTACTAGTGGTGCATCATTTAATACTTCTAGTGGTGCATCATTTAATACTTCTAGTGGTGCATCATTTAATACTACTAGTGGTGCATCATTTAATACTACTAGTGGTGCATCATTTAATACTACTAGCAGTGCATCATTTAATACTTCTAGTGGTGCATCATTTAATACTTCTAGTGGTGCATCATTTAATACTACTAGCAGTGCATCATTTAATACTACTAGTGGTGCATCATTTAATACTACTAGCAGTGCATCATTTAATACTTCTAGTGGTGCATCATTTAATACTACTAGTGGTGCATCATTTAATACTACTAGTGGTGCATCATTTAATACTTCTAGTGGTGCATCATTTAATACTACTAGTGGTGCATCATTTAATACTACTAGTGGTGCATCATTTAATACTACTAGTGGTGCATCATTTAATACTACTAGTGGTGCATCATGTAATACTACTAGTGGTGCATCATTTAATACTTCTAGTGGTGCATCATTTAATACTACTAGTGGTGCATCATTTAATACTACTAGTGGTGCATCATTTAATACTTCTAGTGGTGCATCATTTAATACTTCTAGTGGTGCATAATTTAATACGTCTAGCGGTGCATCATTTAATACTTCTAGTGGTGCATCATTTAATACTTCTAGTGGTGCATAATTTAATACGTCTAGCGGTGCATCATTTAATACTTCTAGTGGTGCATCATTTAATACTTCTAGTGGTGCATAATTTAATACGTCTAGCAGTGCATCATTTAATACTTCTAGTGGTGCATCATTTAATACTTCTAGTGGTGCATCATGTAATACTTCTAGTGGTGCATCATTTAATACTACTAGTGGTGCATCATTTAATACTACTAGTGGTGCATCATTTAATACTACTAGTGGTTCATAATTTAATACGTCTAGCGGTGCATCATTTAATACTACTAGTGGTTCATAATTTAATATGTCTAGCGGTGCATCATTTAATACTTCTAGTGGTGCATCATGTAATACTTCTAGTGGTGCATCATTTAATACTTCTAGTGGTGCATCATTTAATACTACTAGTGGTGCATCATTTAATACTACTAGTGGTGCATCATTTAATACTACTAGTGGTGCATCATTTAATACTACTAGCAGTGCATCATTTAATACTACTAGTGGTGCATCATTTAATACTACTAGTGGTGCATCATTTAATACTACTAGTGGTGCATCATGTAATACTACTAGTGGTGCATCATTTAATACTACTAGCAGTGCATCATTTAATACTACTAGTGGTGCATCATTTAATACTACTAGCAGTGCATCATTTAATACTACTAGTGGTGCATCATTTAATACTACTAGTGGTGCATCATTTAATACTACTAGCAGTGCATCATTTAATACTACTAGCAGTGCATCATTTAATACTACTAGTGGTGCATCATTTAATACTACTAGTGGTGCATCATTTAATACTACTAGCAGTGCATCATTTAATACTACTAGTGGTGCATCATTTAATACTTCTAGTGGTGCATCATTTAATACTTCTAGTGCATCATTTAATACTACTAGTGGTGCATCATTTAATACGACTAGCAGTACATCATTTAATACTTCTAGTGGTGCATCATTTAATACTTCTAGTGGTGCATCATTTAATACTTCTAGTGCATCATTTAATACTACTAGCGGTGCATCATTTAATACGACTAGCAGTACATCATTTAATACTACTAGTGGTGCAACATTTAATACTACTAGTGGTGCATCATTTAATACTACTAGCAGTGCATCATTTAATACTACAAGTGGTGCATCATTTAATACTACTAGTGGTGCATCATTTAATACTACTAGTAGTGCATCATTTAATACTACTAGTGGTGCATCATTTAATACTACTAGTGGTGCATCATTTAATACTACTAGTAGTGCATCATTTAATACTACTAGTGGTGCATCATTTAATACTTCTAGCGGTGCAACATTTAATACTTCTAGTGGTGCATCATGTAATACTTCTAGCGGTGCATCATTTAATACTACTAGTGGTGCATCATTTAATACTTCTAGTGGTGCATCATTTAATACTTCTAGTGCTGCATCATTTAATACTTCTAGCGGTGCATCATTTAATACTTCTAGTGGTGCATCATTTAATACTACTAATGGTGCATCATTTAATACTACTAGTGGTGCATCATTTAATACTTCTAGTGGTGCATCATTTAATACTTCTAGTGGTGCATCATTTAATACTACTAGTGGTGCATCATTTAATACTACTAGTGCATCATTTAATACTTCTAGTGGTGCATCATTTAATACTACTACTAGTGCATAATTTAATACTACTAGTGGTGCATCATTTAATACTACTAGTGCATCATTTAATACTTCTAGTGGTGCATCATTTAATACTACCAGTGCATCATTTAATACTTCTAGTGGTGCATAATTTAATACTACTAGTGGTGCATCATTTAATACTTCTAGTGGTGCATCATGTAATACTTCTAGTGGTGCATCATTTAATACTACTAGTGGTGCATCATTTAATACTACTAGTGGTGCATCATTTAATACTTCTAGTGGTGCATCATTTAATACTACTAGTGGTGCATCATTTAATACTACTAGTGCATCATTTAATACTTCTAGTGGTGCATCATTTAATACTACTAGTGCATCATTTAATACTTCTACTAGTGCATCATTTAATACTTCTAGTGGTGCATCATGTAATACTACTAGTGGTGCATCATTTAATACTTCTAGTGGTGCATCATTTAATACTTCTAGTGGTGCATAATTTAATACGTCTAGCGGTGCATCATTTAATACTTCTAGTGGTGCATCTTTTAATACTACTAGTGGTGCATCATTTAATACTACTAGTGGTGCATCATTTAATACTACTAGTGGTGCATCATGTAATACTTCTAGTGGTGCATCATTTAATACTACTAGTGGTGCATCATTTAATACTACTAGTGGTTCATAATTTAATACGTCTAGCGGTGCATCATTTAATACTACTAGTGGTGCATAATTTAATACGTCTAGCGGTGCATCATTTAATACTTCTAGTGGTGCATCTTTTAATACTACTAGTGGTGCATCATTTAATACTTCTAGTGGTGCATCATGTAATACTTCTAGTGGTGCATCATTTAATACTTCTAGTGGTGCATCATTTAATACTACTAGTGGTGCATCATTTAATACTTCTAGTGGTGCATCATTTAATACTTCTAGTGGTGCATAATTTAATACTTCTAGTGCATCATTTAATACTACTAGTGGTGCATAATTTAATATGCCTAGTGGAGCATCATTTAATACTTCTAGTGGTGCATCATTTAATACTTCTAGTGGTGCATAATTTAATACTTCTAGTGCATCATTTAATACTACTAGTGGTGCATCATTTAATACTACTAGCAGTGCATCATTTAATACTACTAGTGGTGCATCATTTAATACTTCTAGTGCATCATTTAATACTACTAGTGGTGCATCATTTAATACGACTAGCAGTACATCATTTAATACTACTAGTGGTGCATCATTTAATACTTCTAGTGGTGCATCATTTAATACTTCTAGCGGTGCATCATTTAATACTTCTAGTGGTGCATCATGTAATACTACTAGTGGTGCATCATTTAATACTACTAGCGGTGCATCATTTAATACTACTAGTGGTGCATCATTTAATACTACTAGCGGTGCATCATTTAATACTACTAGTGGTGCATCATTTAATACTTCTAGTGGTGCATCATTTAATACTACTAGTGGTGCATCATTTAATACTTCTAGTGGTGCATCATTTAATACTACTAGTGGTGCATCATTTAATACTACTAGTGGTGCATCATTTAATACTTCTAGTGGTGCATAATTTAATACTTCTAGTGGTGCATCATTTAATACTTCTAGTGGTGCATCATTTAATACTTCTAGTGGTGCATAATTTAATACTTCTAGTGGTGCATCATTTAATACTACTAGTGCTGCATCATTTAATACTACTAGTGCTGCCTCATTTAATACTACTAGTGGTGCATCATTTAATACTTCTAGTGGTGCATCATTTAATACTTCTAGTGGTGCATCATTTAATACTTCTAGTGCATCATTTAATACTTCTAGTGGTGCATCATTTAATACTTCTAGTGGTGCATCATTTAATACTACTAGTGGTGCATCATTTAATACTACTAGTGCTGCATCATTTAATACTACTAGTGCTGCCTCATTTAATACTACTAGTGGTGCATCATTTAATACTTCTAGTGGTGCATCATTTAATACTTCTAGTGCATCATTTAATACTACTAGTGGTGCATCATTTAATACTACTAGTGCTGCATCATTTAATACTACTAGTGATGCCTCATTTAATACTTCTAGTGGTGCATCATTTAATACTTCTAGTGGTGCATCATTTAATACTTCTAGTGCATCATTTAATACTTCTAGTGGTGCATCATTTAATACTTCTAGTGGTGCATCATTTAATACTACTAGTGGTGCATCATTTAATACTACTAGTGCTGCATCATTTAATACTACTAGTGCTGCCTCATTTAATACTACTAGTGGTGCATCATTTAATACTACTAGTGGTGCATCATTTAATACTTCTAGTGGTGCATCATTTAATACTTCTAGTGGTGCATCATTTAATACTTCTAGGGGTGCATCATTTAATACTACTAGTGGTGCATCATTTAATACTTCTAGTGGTGCATCATTTAATACTACTAGTGGTGCATCATTTAATACTACTAGCGGTGCATCATTTAATACTTCTAGTGGTGCATTATTTAATACTTCTAGTGGTGCATCATTTAATACTTCTAGTGGTGCATCATTTAATACTACTAGCGGTGCATCATTTAATACTACTAGTGGTGCATCATTTAATACTACTAGCGGTGCATCATTTAATACTACTAGTGGTGCATCATTTAATACTTCTAGTGGTGCATCATTTAATACTACTAGCGGTGCATCATTTAATACTACTAGTGGTGCATCATTTAATACTTCTAGTGGTGCATCATTTAATACTACTACTAGTGCATCATTTAATACTTCTAGTGGTGCATCATTTAATACTACTAGTGGTTCATCATTTAATACTTCTAGTGGTGCATCATTTAATACTTCTAGTGGTGCATCATTTAATACTACTAGTGGTGCATCATGTAATACTTCTAGTGGTGCATCATTTAATACTACTAGTGGTGCATCATTTAATACTTCTAGTGGTGCATCATTTAATACTTCTAGTGGTGCATCATTTAATACTTCTAGTGGTGCATCATTTAATACTTCTAGTGCATCATTTAATACTTCTAGTGGTGCATCATTTAATACTTCTAGTGGTGCATCATTTAATACTTCTAGTGGTGCATCATTTAATACTACTAGTGGTGCATCATGTAATACTTCTAGTGGTGCATCATTTAATACTACTAGTGGTGCATCATTTAATACTTCTAGTGGTGCATCATTTAATACTTCTAGTGGTGCATCATTTA
The DNA here is from genome assembly GCF_963971535.1 of Notolepis coatsorum. Classification (NCBI taxonomy): domain Eukaryota; kingdom Metazoa; phylum Chordata; class Actinopteri; order Aulopiformes; family Paralepididae; genus Notolepis; species Notolepis coatsorum. The sequence goes on along the minus strand of NC_140173.1, from coordinate 34,415,378 downwards.
ATACTTCTAGTGGTGCATCATTTAATACTTCTAGTGGTGCATCATTTAATACTACTACTAGTGCATCATTTAATACTTCTAGTGGTGCATCATTTAATACTTCTAGTGGTGCATCATTTAATACTACTACTAGTGCATCATTTAATACTACTAGTGGTTCATCATTTAATACTTCTAGTGCTGCATCATTTAATACTACTAGCGGTGCATCATTTAATACTACTAGTGGTTCATCATTTAATACTTCTAGTGGTGCATCATTTAATACTACTAGCGGTGCATCATTTAATACTTCTAGTGGTGCATCATTTAATACTTCTAGTGGTGCATCATTTAATACGTCTAGTGGTGCATCATTTAATACTTCTAGTGATGCATCATTTAATACTTCTAGTGGTGCATCATTTAATACTTCTAGTGGTGCATCATTTAATACTTCTAGTGGTGCATAATTTAATACTACTAGTGGTGCATCATTTAATACTTCTAGTGCATCATTTAATACTTCTAGTGGTGCATCATTTAATACTACTACTAGTGCATAATTTAATACTACTAGTGGTTCATCATTTAATACTACTAGTGCATCATTTAATACTTCTAGTGGTGCATCATTTAATACTTCTAGCGGTGCATCATTTAATACTTCTAGTGGTGCATCATTTAATACTACTACTAGTGCATAATTTAATACTACTAGTGGTGCATCATTTAATACTACTAGTGCATCATTTAATACTTCTAGTGGTGCATCATTTAATACTACTAGTGGTGCATCATTTAATACTACTAGTGGTGCATCATTTAATACGTCTAGTGGTGCATAATTTAATACTACTAGTGGTGCATCATTTAATACGTCTAGTGGTGCATAATTTAATACTACTAGTGGTGCATCATTTAATACTTCTAGTGGTGCATCATGTAATACTTCTAGTGGTGCATCATTTAATACTACTAGTGGTGCATCATTTAATACTTCTAGTGGTGCATCATTTAATACTACTAGTGGTGCATCATTTAATACTTCTAGTGGTGCATCATTTAATACTTCTAGTGGTGCATCATTTAATACTACTAGTGGTGCATCATTTAATACTTCTAGTGGTGCATCATTTAATACTACTAGTGGTGCATCATTTAATACTACTAGTGGTGCATCATTTAATACTACTAGTGCATCATTTAATACTTCTAGTGGTGCATCATTTAATACTACTAGTGGTGCATCATTTAATACTACTAGTGCATCATTTAATACTTCTAGTGGTGCATCATTTAATACTTCTAGTGGTGCATCATTTAATACTTCTACTAGTGCATCATTTAATACTTCTAGTGGTGCATCATGTAATACTTCTAGTGGTGCATCATTTAATACTACTAGTGGTGCATCATTTAATACTTCTAGTGGTGCATCATTTAATACTACTAGTGGTGCATCATTTAATACTACTAGTGGTGCATCATTTAATACTACTAGTGGTGCATCATTTAATACTTCTAGTGGTGCATCATTTAATACTTCTAGCGGTGCATCATTTAATACTTCTAGTGGTGCATCATTTAATACTTCTAGTGGTGCATCATTTAATACTTCTAGTGGTGCATCATTTAATACTACTAGTGGTGCATCATTTAATACTACTAGTGGTGCATCATTTAATACTTCTAGTGGTGCATCATTTAATACTTCTAGTGGTGCATCATTTAATACTTCTAGCGGTGCATCATTTAATACTTCTAGTGGTGCATCATTTAATACTACTAGTGGTGCATCATTTAATACTACTAGTGGTGCATCATTTAATACTACTAGTGGTGCATCATTTAATACTACTAGTGGTGCATCATTTAATACTACTAGTGGTGCATCATGTAATACTTCTAGTGGTGCATCATTTAATACTTCTAGTGGTGCATCATGTAATACTTCTAGTGGTGCATCATTTAATACTACTAGTGGTGCATCATGTAATACTTCTAGTGGTGCATCATTTAATACTTCTAGTGGTGCATCATTTAATACTTCTAGTGGTGCATCATTTAATACTACTAGTGGTGCATCATTTAATACTTCTAGTGGTGCATCATTTAATACTTCTAGTGGTGCATCATTTAATACTTCTAGTGGTGCATCATTTAATACTTCTAGTGGTGCATCATGTAATACTTCTAGCGGTGCATCATTTAATACTTCTAGTGGTGCATCATGTAATACTTCTAGTGCTGCATCATTTAATACTACTAGTGGTGCATCATTTAATACTACTAGTGGTGCATCATTTAATACTTCTAGTGGTGCATCATTTAATACTTCTAGTGGTGCATCATTTAATACTACTAGTGGTGCATCATGTAATACTACTAGTGGTGCATCATTTAATACTTCTAGTGGTGCATCATTTAATACTTCTAGTGGTGCATCATTTAATACTACTAGTGGTGCATCATTTAATACTTCTAGTGGTGCATCATGTAATACTTCTAGTGGTGCATCATTTAATACTACTAGTGGTGCATCATTTAATACTACTAGTGCTGCATCATTTAATACTACTAGTGGTGCATCATTTAATACTACTAGTGGTGCATCATTCAATACTTCTAGTGGTGCATCATTTAATACTTCTAGTGGTGCATCATTTAATACTACTAGTGGTGCATCATTTAATACTTCTAGTGGTGCATCATTTAATACTTCTAGTGGTGCATCATTTAATACTTCTAGTGGTGCATCATTTAATACTTCTAGTGGTGCATCATTTAATACTTCTAGTGGTGTATCATTTAATACTACTAGTGCATCATTTAATACTACTAGTGGTGCATCATTTAATACTTCTAGTGGTGCATCATTTAATACTACTAGTGGTGCATCATTTAATACTACTAGTGGTGCATCATTTAATACTACTAGTGGTGCATAATTTAATACTTCTAGTGGTGCATCATTTAATACTTCTAGTGGTGCATCATTTAATACTACTAGTGGTGCATCATTTAATACTTCTAGTGGTGCATCATTTAATACTACTAGTGCTGCATCATTTAATACTACTAGTGGTGCATCATTTAATACTACTAGTGGTGCATCATTTAATACTACTAGTGCTGCATCATGTAATACTTCTAGTGGTGCATCATTTAATACTACTAGTGGTGCATCATTTAATACTACTAGCGGTGCATCATTTAATACTACTAGCGGTGCATCATTTAATACTACTAGTGGTGCATCATTTAATACTACTAGTGGTGCATCATTTAATACTTCTAGTGGTGCATCATTTAATACTTCTAGTGCATCATTTAATACTTCTAGTGGTGCATCATTTAATACTTCTAGTGGTGCATCATTTAATACTACTAGTGGTGCATCATTTAATACTACTAGTGCTGCATCATTTAATACTACTAGTGCTGCCTCATTTAATACTACTAGTGGTGCATCATTTAATACTTCTAGTGGTGCATCATTTAATACTTCTAGTGCATCATTTAATACTACTAGTGGTGCATCATTTAATACTACTAGTGCTGCATCATTTAATACTACTAGTGATGCCTCATTTAATACTTCTAGTGGTGCATCATTTAATACTTCTAGTGGTGCATCATTTAATACTTCTAGTGCATCATTTAATACTTCTAGTGGTGCATCATTTAATACTTCTAGTGGTGCATCATTTAATACTACTAGTGGTGCATCATTTAATACTACTAGTGCTGCATCATTTAATACTACTAGTGCTGCCTCATTTAATACTACTAGTGGTGCATCATTTAATACTACTAGTGGTGCATCATTTAATACTTCTAGTGGTGCATCATTTAATACTTCTAGTGGTGCATCATTTAATACTTCTAGGGGTGCATCATTTAATACTACTAGTGGTGCATCATTTAATACTTCTAGTGGTGCATCATTTAATACTACTAGTGGTGCATCATTTAATACTACTAGCGGTGCATCATTTAATACTTCTAGTGGTGCATTATTTAATACTTCTAGTGGTGCATCATTTAATACTTCTAGTGGTGCATCATTTAATACTACTAGCGGTGCATCATTTAATACTACTAGTGGTGCATCATTTAATACTACTAGCGGTGCATCATTTAATACTACTAGTGGTGCATCATTTAATACTTCTAGTGGTGCATCATTTAATACTACTAGCGGTGCATCATTTAATACTACTAGTGGTGCATCATTTAATACTTCTAGTGGTGCATCATTTAATACTACTACTAGTGCATCATTTAATACTTCTAGTGGTGCATCATTTAATACTACTAGTGGTTCATCATTTAATACTTCTAGTGGTGCATCATTTAATACTTCTAGTGGTGCATCATTTAATACTACTAGTGGTGCATCATGTAATACTTCTAGTGGTGCATCATTTAATACTACTAGTGGTGCATCATTTAATACTTCTAGTGGTGCATCATTTAATACTTCTAGTGGTGCATCATTTAATACTTCTAGTGGTGCATCATTTAATACTTCTAGTGCATCATTTAATACTTCTAGTGGTGCATCATTTAATACTTCTAGTGGTGCATCATTTAATACTTCTAGTGGTGCATCATTTAATACTACTAGTGGTGCATCATGTAATACTTCTAGTGGTGCATCATTTAATACTACTAGTGGTGCATCATTTAATACTTCTAGTGGTGCATCATTTAATACTTCTAGTGGTGCATCATTTAATACTTCTAGTGGTGCATCATTTAATACTTCTAGTGGTGCATCATTTAATACTACTACTAGTGCATCATTTAATACTTCTAGTGGTGCATCATTTAATACTTCTAGTGGTGCATCATTTAATACTACTACTAGTGCATCATTTAATACTACTAGTGGTTCATCATTTAATACTTCTAGTGCTGCATCATTTAATACTACTAGCGGTGCATCATTTAATACTACTAGTGGTTCATCATTTAATACTTCTAGTGGTGCATCATTTAATACTACTAGCGGTGCATCATTTAATACTTCTAGTGGTGCATCATTTAATACTTCTAGTGGTGCATCATTTAATACGTCTAGTGGTGCATCATTTAATACTTCTAGTGATGCATCATTTAATACTTCTAGTGGTGCATCATTTAATACTTCTAGTGGTGCATCATTTAATACTTCTAGTGGTGCATCATTTAATACTACTAGTGGTGCATCATTTAATACTTCTAGTGCATCATTTAATACTTCTAGTGGTGCATCATTTAATACTACTACTAGTGCATAATTTAATACTACTAGTGGTTCATCATTTAATACTACTAGTGCATCATTTAATACTTCTAGTGGTGCATCATTTAATACTTCTAGCGGTGCATCATTTAATACTTCTAGTGGTGCATCATTTAATACTACTACTAGTGCATAATTTAATACTACTAGTGGTGCATCATTTAATACTACTAGTGCATCATTTAATACTTCTAGTGGTGCATCATTTAATACTACTAGTGGTGCATCATTTAATACTACTAGTGGTGCATCATTTAATACGTCTAGTGGTGCATAATTTAATACTACTAGTGGTGCATCATTTAATACGTCTAGTGGTGCATAATTTAATACTACTAGTGGTGCATCATTTAATACTTCTAGTGGTGCATCATGTAATACTTCTAGTGGTGCATCATTTAATACTACTAGTGGTGCATCATTTAATACTTCTAGTGGTGCATCATTTAATACTACTAGTGGTGCATCATTTAATACTTCTAGTGGTGCATCATTTAATACTTCTAGTGGTGCATCATTTAATACTACTAGTGGTGCATCATTTAATACTTCTAGTGGTGCATCATTTAATACTACTAGTGGTGCATCATTTAATACTACTAGTGGTGCATCATTTAATACTACTAGTGGTGCATCATTTAATACTTCTAGTGGTGCATCATTTAATACTACTAGTGGTGCATCATTTAATACTACTAGTGCATCATTTAATACTTCTAGTGGTGCATCATTTAATACTTCTAGTGGTGCATCATTTAATACTTCTACTAGTGCATCATTTAATACTTCTAGTGGTGCATCATGTAATACTTCTAGTGGTGCATCATTTAATACTACTAGTGGTGCATCATTTAATACTTCTAGTGGTGCATCATTTAATACTACTAGTGGTGCATCATTTAATACTACTAGTGGTGCATCATTTAATACTACTAGTGGTGCATCATTTAATACTTCTAGTGGTGCATCATTTAATACTTCTAGCGGTGCATCATTTAATACTTCTAGTGGTGCATCATTTAATACTTCTAGTGGTGCATCATTTAATACTTCTAGTGGTGCATCATTTAATACTACTAGTGGTGCATCATTTAATACTACTAGTGGTGCATCATTTAATACTTCTAGTGGTGCATCATTTAATACTTCTAGTGGTGCATCATTTAATACTTCTAGCGGTGCATCATTTAATACTTCTAGTGGTGCATCATTTAATACTACTAGTGGTGCATCATTTAATACTACTAGTGGTGCATCATTTAATACTACTAGTGGTGCATCATTTAATACTACTAGTGGTGCATCATTTAATACTACTAGTGGTGCATCATGTAATACTTCTAGTGGTGCATCATTTAATACTTCTAGTGGTGCATCATGTAATACTTCTAGTGGTGCATCATTTAATACTACTAGTGGTGCATCATGTAATACTTCTAGTGGTGCATCATTTAATACTTCTAGTGGTGCATCATTTAATACTTCTAGTGGTGCATCATTTAATACTACTAGTGGTGCATCATTTAATACTTCTAGTGGTGCATCATTTAATACTTCTAGTGGTGCATCATTTAATACTTCTAGTGGTGCATCATTTAATACTTCTAGTGGTGCATCATGTAATACTTCTAGCGGTGCATCATTTAATACTTCTAGTGGTGCATCATGTAATACTTCTAGTGCTGCATCATTTAATACTACTAGTGGTGCATCATTTAATACTACTAGTGGTGCATCATTTAATACTTCTAGTGGTGCATCATTTAATACTTCTAGTGGTGCATCATTTAATACTACTAGTGGTGCATCATGTAATACTACTAGTGGTGCATCATTTAATACTTCTAGTGGTGCATCATTTAATACTTCTAGTGGTGCATCATTTAATACTACTAGTGGTGCATCATTTAATACTTCTAGTGGTGCATCATGTAATACTTCTAGTGGTGCATCATTTAATACTACTAGTGGTGCATCATTTAATACTACTAGTGCTGCATCATTTAATACTACTAGTGGTGCATCATTTAATACTACTAGTGGTGCATCATTCAATACTTCTAGTGGTGCATCATTTAATACTTCTAGTGGTGCATCATTTAATACTACTAGTGGTGCATCATTTAATACTTCTAGTGGTGCATCATTTAATACTTCTAGTGGTGCATCATTTAATACTTCTAGTGGTGCATCATTTAATACTTCTAGTGGTGCATCATTTAATACTTCTAGTGGTGTATCATTTAATACTACTAGTGCATCATTTAATACTACTAGTGGTGCATCATTTAATACTTCTAGTGGTGCATCATTTAATACTACTAGTGGTGCATCATTTAATACTACTAGTGGTGCATCATTTAATACTACTAGTGGTGCATAATTTAATACTTCTAGTGGTGCATCATTTAATACTTCTAGTGGTGCATCATTTAATACTACTAGTGGTGCATCATTTAATACTTCTAGTGGTGCATCATTTAATACTACTAGTGCTGCATCATTTAATACTACTAGTGGTGCATCATTTAATACTACTAGTGGTGCATCATTTAATACTACTAGTGCTGCATCATGTAATACTTCTAGTGGTGCATCATTTAATACTACTAGTGGTGCATCATTTAATACTACTAGCGGTGCATCATTTAATACTACTAGCGGTGCATCATTTAATACTACTAGTGGTGCATCATTTAATACTACTAGTGGTGCATCATTTAATACTTCTAGTGGTGCATCATTTAATACTTCTAGTGGTGTATCATTTAATACTACTAGTGCATCATTTAATACTACTAGCAGTGCATCATTTAATACTACTAGTGGTGCATCATGTAATACTACTAGTGGTGCATCATTTAATACTACTAGCAGTGCATCATTTAATACTACTAGTGGTGCATCATGTAATACTACTAGTGCATCATTTAATACTACTAGCGGTGCATCATTTAATACTACTAGTGGTGCATCATTTAATACTACTAGTGGTGCATCATTTAATACTTCTAGCGGTGCATCATTTAATACTACTAGTGGTGCATCATTTAATACTTCTAGCGGTGCATCATTTAATACTTCTAGTGGTGCATCATTTAATACTACTAGCAGTGCATCATTTAATACTACTAGCAGTGCATCACACCTCGAACAATTTTCTATAAACATGGCTCACTCTCTCATTCTCAATTTGAAAGAGCTCAGCTTGGGTTTCAGGCTAGAGTTTCATGTTGTCTGCTGTACTTCTCTGTTCCTAATGCTGAGTCCTCCCTTCAGTCTCCTGTGACGTCAAATCCATGAAGATTCATACGCTGCCGTGATGCCACTACATTTATATTCTATCTGTATGAATATTATACTGCAAGGACCACATGTTGCTTTTTGTAAAATATAAAATCTGTAAACAGATAAAAACAATCAACCATCAACATTTTGACGAAAGGAAGAAAGAATGAAAGAAAGAATGAAAGAAAGAAAGAAAG
>NC_140173.1:34364121-34401621 GCF_963971535.1 Notolepis coatsorum | reverse complement strand
GCTGAAGCCATTCTAAAATCAGCTATAAACGTAAACATGTGTGTGTGGCTGTGTGCGTGCGTGCGCGAGCGCACGTCCCATCTCCGGTCTGGGTTCTGGAGAGGTAGCTGACTGTACCCCTGGCTCTCTTATCAGCATTATGAGATAGTAACTAAATAGTAATGCACAGCCACTTGGAAAAGTAACTGTAATCAGATTACTGGCTTACTATTTACTGAAAAAGTAATCAGATTAGAGTAACTAGTTACTGGCATCACTGCCCGCGTGATGCCGCCAGCCGGTGAGCTAACGTCGCCACTGCTCGCTGATCGAGTTTAGTTCATCCGCAAGTGAGTCATCGGCACTCACTATTGACTTTATAATCAGTTATTGTTTGTAATCCCCACCATGAACCTATTGTGTTGTTCTGGGCCATCTGTGTCTCCATCTTATTCGCATATCGACGTTTTGCAGCCCTCACTATTTTGCGTAGCCTATAAGATACGAGGATATATAAGTTATTAGGGATGTACCAAATAGTTTGAAGCTTCGAAGCTTCATTCATAACGTTGACATTCGAATTCGAATCAACATTACATTTTTCTTTATTTTTTTTTATATCTTTTAAAATATTTTTTTATATTGTTTGTGTCTATTCATTATGTTTAAACCAATGGGGTTTTTCTTCACAGTTGCAGATCCTGATTAGACTACACTAATATTATAGTATTATACTATTATAGTATATGACTCATCATACATTTTTTCATAAAACATTTATCATAAATAATGTAATAATAATGCATAAATCTGCATCCGCTCGGCGCTCCATCAAGACGTCACCATCACTTTCGTACCAACCGTGCCCTTATTGGATTATTTATGTTGACGAAACTGACGATTTATATTCAAGAATGTTGATTTAATTAAAAAAATACTAATTTAATCAGATGAATCACTTTATTCAAATTGAGGATTTAGTTTGAGGATTATTATTATTATAATTTTTATTTTATGATTAAAATATAAAATATGACGACAGACATTCTCAAAGCTTCATTCAAAAACTTCAATAGAAGGTTCGAATGTAAAACATTTTACCTTCGGTACAACCCTATACGTTATCACCCAGCAATTTCCTCCAATAATTATTCCATGTGAAGAAACCTCCCTAAAATGAATCAACACATATATTTGATTTACAGTAAAAACTTTATTTTGGAGAAAAAGAAAATTCCAAATCTAAAATCATGCCTTTGTTGTATAATTAGTTCTGACCCCGAATGAAAGGTTTGTAACCAGGGGCAGTGAGTGCTTCAGTAACCAGGGGCAGTGAGTACTTCAGTAACCAGGGGCAGTGAGTGCTTCAGTAACCAGGGGCAGTGAGTGCTTCAGTAACCAGGGGCAGTGAGTGCTTCAGTAACCAGGGGCAGTGAGTGCTTCAGTAACCAGGGGCAGTGAGTGCTTCAGTAACCAGGGGCAGTGAGTGCTTCAGTAACCAGGGGCAGTGAGTGCTTCAGTAACCAGGGGCAGTGAGTGCTTCAGTAACCCGGGGCAGTGAGTGCTTCAGTAACCAGGGGCAGTGAGTGCTTCAGTAACCAGGGGCAGTGAGTGCTTCAGTAACCAGGGGCAGTGAGTGCTTCAGTAACCAGGGGCAGTGAGTGCTTCAGTAACCAGGGGCAGTGAGTACTTCAGTAACCAGGGGCAGTGAGTGCTTCAGTAACCAGGGGCAGTGAGTGCTTCAGTAACCAGGGGCAGTGAGTGCTTCAGTAACCAGGGGCAGTGAGTGCTTCAGTAACCAGGGGCAGTGAGTGCTTCAGTACCAGTCCGTACATTATTGGTCATCAACGGTATTGAAAAAACGGACTGAGACAGAATCAACTTCCCTCCATTAGTGTAAATCCAACATTCCTCTCTGTGTGAAAAAGGGCAGCAAATCACGTCATTTAGCTTTGAAATGTGACACGTTGAACATGGCTTTTGGTATCAGATTTGACTATGGGGGAATCTCTCCGATACCGATACCCTATCTTAGGCTAGCCTGATATCTGATACCAGTATCACCATTGGTACCTTAGTGCAGTGGTTCTCAAAGTGGGGTCCGGGGACCGCCAGGGGTCCCTGAGGGTCCCCAGAACAATAGTCAGTCAATCTCACTAATATTGTCTTCGGTAGAGGTTATAGTACCAAGTGACAGAAGGACTCATCACAGGTGTCTCCACCCATCTATCATCCATATGTAGACACGTGAATATGTCTAACCGTAATTCAATGTGTCTAACTGTATACATTGTGCTCTAACTGTTTTCGTGATAATGTTGTGTAACTGGATGACCCGTTCTGATTCTATATACTTTAACATTGACATTCAGTAGTGGGACATGGTGCTGGACTGTCGCCAGGGGGAGCTGGTGCGACGTTGGGCTGGTGACAACAGGTGAGGAAGAGGCTGGCTGAAGGAGGAGCTCATACAGCAAGACGACCTCTTCGTAGTTTTTCCATTGAAGCAAGCAGACGTGTGGACCAAGAGCTCCTGATAATAAAGACACGCGAAATACGAGTCCTGCCACGGGTGGGATAGTAACGTCGTATGCGAAAGTTTAGCTTCCCAGTATAGTGCTAAGGGTACGTTTGAACCAAGAAGAAGACGTTCGACTGCCGGACTGTACTGTGGATATTCCACGCGCTGCGTTTAGGAATGTATATGCGAAAGACTAGGGGGTCGCACTGACCACAGCTTAGCTTCAAGTATAGGCCTGTTAGCCCAGTTAGCTCACGCGTCGCTCCACCGTCTCCCAGCTCCGCAGCGGACACCGCAGCAGACGTCGCTGGACCGCACCCGCCTCTAGCATTCTCCTAGCCGACCGCCAGTCCAGCTATTCGCCTGCCTAATGTCAGCCCAGCCAGCCCCCTTGCTATCACAGGTGACAACCACGGGACCGTTCGACGGCCACCTCGCGTCACAGACATGCGTTGTGGGAGCAGGCCAGCACTCGGTTGGTACCCTCACACCAGGTACTGTTAGCGCTCCAAGTGCTCTGGAACATTATCTGCGAACATTGTCCTTTTCGAGAGCATGCCCTCTAAGGGCGAAGATAATAAATACTTTGAGCTGGCACGTGTAGCAGTGACTAGGGGCGCCCCCAACGTTTGTTGTTTTGGGTAATGCCGGCTTAGATAGGCTTTTTGTTTCAACTGTGGGCCCACTTAATTTTCTGGTTACATGTGTTGTGTGATTAAGTTGTGCAGACAGCACTAAGGTATATTGATAATTTTTCCCATTGAATAGCTCGTGGAGCTCGCCATTACCCTCTCTCTCCCTACGTGTGAATGAAAAGAATATTAACCCTTACGGGGACCTGTTTCATTACCGTGGAGTGTAAGATCCAAGTGCCATGCATTGTGCCGTGTATTGAATGCATGCCCGCTTTATATAAAAGGAGAGGCGTAGAAATGGGATCATTGTGTGTGTGTCAATTACTGTGAATGTGTATTACTGCTTAACCCCTTTTTCCCTACGGTCTATGTGCAATTGGGGCAGGTGCTCTGTACAGGTCTTCACCAGTCAACAAGGAAAGGTACTGCTTTGGGGAGAAATTATATTATTTACCATCACTGCCACCGGGTGTGAGAGGGTGTGGGACGTATTAAGGGAAGTGCGGGTGTTTGAGGAAATACTACGGTCGCCCGGGAGGGCAAGAAGGACCAGCGTAGAACCCCTAGGTTAGTAAACCCTAGGCCCCATCCATCCCTCTGCTAAATCCCAATTCTAATATTCTTACACTACAGTCGGGGGCTCAGCCGGACCCAGATCTGCTGTGCTCCCACTACCTGGTGACAGTTCATATCCACTCTCATAAAGTAGGGATAATCCACCCTTCTACACATAGCAACACTATATTATCACCGACATCCAAGTTGGGGGATCCCCCTTTGAACGGCCCATCTGAGGTTTCTCTCCTCCACATCGCCTGTGGTGCTTTTTTCCTATTGCTAGGTTTTTAGTGAGTCTGGGAGTGTTGCATAATTTTGGATTTTATGGTGGATTTGGTTCTTGATTTATTGTGATGTTTCTTCTTGACTTTTTTAAAGAAGACTTGTACAGCCCATGTTGCCTTGTGAATTCGGGCTTTACAAATACATTAGATTTGATTTGTGTCACTCTCTGAACTCTCAACTATCTCTCCCAGACCCGACTGGTTACTTATTCATCAATTTGGGATCCTTGACGTGAAAAAGTTTAAAAACAAATGCCTTAGTTGTTGCATTTTTTTTTTTTTATGTTGAAAAGGTTTCCTGGTCTTGGGCTCATTAAAGCCAACAGAAAAAACATAAAAATATGAAAACAACAACAAATCTGGAAATAAAATGTATATATATTTTTTTATATATATATAAATTAAATGTAAGAGTTGATGTTTTGGAGATCGTTTTTTTTTTTATCCATCAGCACTAATGGTCCTGACAAGGTAGGACTTTTTGAGGAGCATGAGTGTAACACAGGCTTTTAATAATAAACATCTGCAGTATATATACTGTTGATCCACATGACGTGTGTGTGTGTGTGTGTGTGTGTGTGTGTGTGTGTGTGTGTGTGTGTGTGTGTGTGTGTGTGTGTGTGTGTGTGCGTGTGTGTGTGTGTGTGTACGTGTGTGTGTGTGTGTGTGTGTGTGTGTGTGTGTGTGTGTGTGTGTGTGTGTGTGTGTGTGTGTGTGTGTGTGTGTGTGTGTGTGTACGTGTGTGTGTACGTGTGTGTGTGTACGTGTGTACGTCTAGTAGTGTGTGTGTGTGTGTGTGTGTGTGTGTGTGTGTGTGTGCGTGTGTGTGTGTGTGTGTACGTGTGTGTGTGTGTGTGTGTGTGTGTGTGTGTGTGTGTGTGTGTGTGTGTGTGTGTGTGTGTGTGTGTGTGTGTGTGTGTGTGTGTACGTGTGTGTGTACGTGTGTGTGTGTACGTGTGTACGTCTAGTAACCGCAGACGCTTGGTAACAAAGTACTGAGACTGATGTGAATGATAGAAACAGAGAGGCTACCGCCCCGTTTCTCTGTAACCAACCTGCAGCTGATTTCAGGATTAGAGTTTGAAAAAGACTTGCATACTAACGTTATGCATATTGACGTTCTGCCTAACGGGTGTGTGCTGCTCAGTGGGGGCAGCCAGGTTTACTGACATGTATTTATGTAAAGTAGGTTTAACATGTATTTTATGTAAGAAGGTTGAACATGCTATGTGAGGTAGGTTTTTAACATGAATTTTACATAACATTTACTAAAATGTAGGTTTACTAACAAAGGTAGGTTTACTAACATTTATTTTATGTAAGATAGGTTTACTAACATTTATTTTATGTAAAGTAGGTTTACTAACATTTATTTTACATGAGGTAGGTTTACTAACATTTATTTTATGTAAGGTAGGACTACTAACATTTATTTTATGTAAGGTAGGTTTACTAACATTTATTTTATGTAAGGTAGGTTTACTAACATTTATTTTACATGAGGTAGGTTTACTAACATTTATTTTATGTAAGGTAGGTTTACTAACATTTATTTTATGTAAGGTAGGTTTACTAACATTTATTTTATGTAAGGTAGGTTTACTAACATGTATTTTATGTAAGGTGGGTTTACTAACTTTTATTTTATGTAAGGTAGGTTTACTAACATTTATTTTATGTAAGGTAGGTTTACTGACATTTATTTTATGTGAGGTAGGTTTACTAACGTTTATTTGACTGTAAAGTAACTCAATATCTACTGTATATGAGTATATATTATATACTTTCTCTGCCACGCTGGGAAGGGGATATGGCTATGTGCTGTCACGCATTAAACCAATGGAGTCGGTCACCTTGTTTGCAGGGCTATAACTATATTCTATATTATAGCTATGGATGCAATACTATGGCCCATTTGACATCGAGTATCTATCGTTCAAGATGTGAAAAAGAAAAAAAAAATCCATTCATACATTCCCGTTTTATACCGTGGTGAATATAAGTATGGTTTTAGAGCGGTTTAGGGTAATTCCTGGGAGGCTAGTAATAGCCTGTGACGTATATTACACTTAATCCATTGGCATTTCGTCCCTATACACGCTACAATAAAAATTCAAATGCATATGATTGGTATTATGTTCCATCATGAATGCATGAAAGGGGGGGGGGTCGTTTCTGATTAATTGATTGTCAATAACGGCATTCGTTAGTACAACAATATATGCTGATCAGGGTGATGGCTATGAAAACAAGGCACAATCAAGCTGACATTTAAGTTAAATTGTTCTTACCTGTGGCCGGTGGGATTCCAAAAAGAATATTCCAATTATTTGATTGCCATCTGGTAGATCATATGTCCATTTGGCCCACGACATAACCCACCACAGCATAATGAATCGGGGGTCCCGAAAACGATTCAATGCGATCGGGTGAAGCCCTTGGTTCAGGTTACTAGAAAAGTCGGCCCGGACCAATATAATCAACGCACAGCCGATTCTCAAAGGAAGTGCAATACCGGCCGCATCCCAGGAGGCGGTGGTATTGGACTTTTGTGATCTCAGACTCATTCCCTATGGTAACACCAGGCTCCCTGGATGGATAATGAATGGAAATAGCGAATAAAATAAATAACGATCAAATAATGTATACGTGGTTGGCGTTCAACGATTCATCATCATCATCATCATCATCATCATCATAATAATAGAGGCGGTTCGTATCTAAAAAGCGAACGTCCCAAAACCTTGGAAGTATGATAGTATGACTGAGTGTGTACAAGCCTCCTATTGGTCAACTATTTCAGTACAAGCCTCCAATTGGTCAACTATTTCAGTACAAGCCTCCTATTGGCCAACTATTTCAGTACAAGCTTCCTATTGGCCAACTATTTCAGTTGGAATTCTCCTCCTCTGCCCTGCTGTTTTATATATTTAAATCCCCGTCTTACGGATCAACAACAACAGAAAGCCATGGAGTTACTGTAACGAGCCCACAATGTCATGACAAAAACATGTCGGGATTACCGTCTAGATAATTGTGATTGGTTTGAGGAATACAAACAGCACATTATTTTCCCTATACGCTAACACACAGTGTGGATTGGTCTGAGAATGCTAGACTAACAGCAGAAGTAAAATAATCTTTATTTGCCAAGTATATTTTATAAGCAGGGTTTTTACGCTCTGCATTTGATCCGGTCCTAACTACTTCAGCGTCTTTGGGTTTTGAAAAGTGCTTTATAAATCAAATGTATTTAGGGATGTTCGATATTGGCTTTTTTGACTGATATCCGATATACCGATATTGTCCAACTCTTAATTTCCGATACCGATATCAACCGATACTGTTAGGGTTTGAACCGACCTCAATCGCACGGTACAGACAGGAAGTTCAGAGTTAGCCAAATACTAGGGCGTATTTATTTACAGAGTCACAAAAGGGGTAAAGTAACAATTATGAAACAACAAGGGAGACTGCCATCGGCAGAATTCTCTGCGGCTCTGCAGATCCTCCTGGTGATAGCAGTGGGGAATCGGTATTTGACGTTGTAGCGGCTCTGCAGATACTCCCAGCTTTAACTCGAGGTGGAAAACGGAGAGAGAGAGAGATATCAATAACAGTCCAACGAAACACAGAGGCAGTGTGGTTCCCTCCTCCCTTAGCTGTGTCCAGAACCAATGAACAGTAACAATCTTCAGTGTTCTCCACAACACACAAGTTAGCTGAGTTTAGTGCAAACAGAAATGATATCTTCAGTGTCTCTTCAAAACACACACTTCAACTGAGTCCAGTGCAAGCAATAATGATAATCTTCGGTGTTCGTCACACACACAGACAGAATAATCCAGAGGGGTTTGGTTCCAACTCACCCAAGCGCAAATGCGTAAAGCGGGTAAACGAGGCGCAGCGGGGAAAAAGCAGGCAAAAGCAGTTGTATTCCAAAACGACCCGACATCGATTGAAGGGAAGTCCCAGTATAAAAAGCCTCGGGGGCGCTAATAAAAAACTATGACAGGTGCGCGCTCGAATTGATACTTGCTCCAAAAGCGTGTGGCGGGGAATGCACCAATCAACACAGCACCTTAAAGGAGCGGAGCGTGTGGCGGGGAATGCATCAATCAGCACCGTACCTCAGAGGAGCGTGTGGCGGCAACGGACCAATCATCACAGTACTTTAAGAAGCGTGTGGCGGGGAATGAACCAATCCTCACAGATACTGATATATGCAGGGTTTCCCCCCCAAAAAACACAACATTATGCATACTTTTCACAATAAATAAAATAAGAATTTGTTCTTACTTGCTTGCCTGGGTAAATAAAGGTTAAATAAATGTAAAAGAATAAAAAAAATATATATATTTAAAAAAAACGCTACCGATAATTTCCGATATTACATTTTAATGCCAATATCGGACATCGCTAATTATTATTATTATTATTATTATTATTATTATTATTATTATTATTATTATTATTATTATTATTATTATTATTATTATTATTATTATTATTATTATTATTATTATTATTATTATTATTATTACTTGGTAGCAGTGGAAGGCCACGGGCCGGCGCCAGGGGAGTCCACTGCGGTTCTGATACCAGTGCCTTGGTCCAGAGTAACGGCTGGAAACAGAGGAAACACACCTGAACACGGGGAGACCCAGAGGAAACACACCTGAGGAGACCCAGAGGAAACACACCTGAGGAGACCCAGAGGAAACACACCTGAGGAGACCCAGAGGAGACACACCTGAACATGGGGAGACCCAGTGGAAACACACCTGAACACGGGGAGACCCAGAGGAAACACACCTGAACACGGGGAGACCCAGAGGAAACACACCTGAGGAGACCCAGAGGAAACACACCTGAACACAGGAGACCCAGAGGAAACACACCTGAACACGGGGAGACCCAGAGGAAACACACCTGAACACGGGGAGACCCAGAGGAAACACACCTGAACACGGGGAGACCCAGAGGAAACACACCTGAACACAGGGAGACCCAGAGGAAACACACCTGAACACGAGGAGGAGACCCAGAGGAGACCCAGAGGAAACACACCTGAGGAGACCAAGAGGAAACACACCTGAACACGGGGAGACCCAGAGGAAACACACCTGAGGAGACCCAGAGGAAACACACCTGAACACGGGGAGACCCAGAGGAAACACACCTGAACACGGGGAGACCCAGAGGAAACACACCTGAGGAGACCCAGAGGAAACACACCTGAACACGGGGAGACCCAGAGGAAACACACCTGAACACAGGGAGACCCAGAGGAAACACACCTGAACACGAGGAGGAGACCCAGAGGAAACACACCTGACACGGGGAGGAGACCCAGAGGAAACACACCTGAACACAGGAGACCCAGAGGAAACACACCTGAACACAGGAGACCCAGAGGAAACACACCTGAACACGGGAGACCCAGAGGAAACACACCTGAACACAGGAGACCCAGAGGAAACACACCTGAACACAGGAGACCCAGAGGAAGCACACCTGAACATGAGGAGGAGACCCAGAGGAAACACACCTGAACACAGGAGACCCAGAGGAAACACACCTGAACACAGGAGACCCAGAGGAAACACACCTGAACACGGGAGACCCAGAGGAAACACACCTGAACACGGGAGACCCAGAGGAAACACACCTGAGGAGACCCAGAGGAAACACACCTGAACACAGGAGACCCAGAGGAAACACACCTGAACACGAGGAGGAGACCCAGAGGAAACACACCTGAACACAGGAGACCCAGAGGAAACACACCTGAACATGAGGAGACCCAGAGGAAACACACCTGAACACGAGGAGGAGACCCAGAGGAAACACACCTGAACACGAGGAGGAGACCCAGAGGAAACACACCTGAACACAGGAGACCCAGAGGAAACACACCTGAACACAGGAGACCCAGAGGAAACACACCTGAACACAGGAGACCCAGAGGAAACACACCTGAACACAGGAGACCCAGAGGAAACACACCTGAACACAGGAGACCCAGAGGAAACACACCTGAACACGAGGAGACCCAGAGGAAACACACCTGAACACGAGGAGCAGACCCAGAGGAAACACACCTGAACATGAGGAGACCCAGAGGAAACACACCTGAACACAGGAGACCCAGAGGAAACACACCTGAACACGAGGAGGAGACCCAGAGGAAACACAGCTGAACACAGGAGACCCAGAGGAAACACACCTGAACACGAGGAGCAGACCCAGAGGAAACACACCTGAACACGAGGAGACCCAGAGGAAACACACCTGAACACAGGAGACCCAGAGGAAACACACCTGAACACGAGGAGGAGACCCAGAGGAAACACACCTGAACATGAGGGGACCCAGAGGAAACACACCTGAACACAGGGAGGAGACCCAGAGGAAACACACCTGAACACAGGAGACCCAGAGGAAACACACCTGAACACAGGGAGGAGACCCAGAGGAAACACACCTGAACACGGGAGACCCAGAGGAAACACACCTGAACACGGGGAGGAGACCCAGAGGAAACACACCTGAACATGAGGAGGAGACCCAGAGGAAACACACCTGAACACAGGAGACCCAGAGGAAACACACCTGAACACAGGGAGGAGACCCAGAGGAAACACACCTGCACACAGGAGACCCAGAGGAAACACACCTGAACACGGGAGACCCAGAGGAAACACACCTGAACACGAGGAGGAGACCCAGAGGAAACACACCTGAACACGAGGAGGAGACCCAGAGGAAACACACCTGAACACAGGGAGGAGACCCAGAGGAAACACACCTGAACACGAGGAGGAGACCCAGAGGAAACACACCTGAACACAGGAGACCCAGAGGAAACACACCTGAACACAGGGAGGAGACCCAGAGGAAACACACCTGAACACGAGGAGGAGACCCAGAGGAAACACACCTGAACACGGGGAGGAGACCCAGAGGAAACACACCTGAACACGAGGAGACCCAGAGGAAACACACCTGAACACAAGGAGGAGACCCAGAGGAAACACACCTGAACACAGGAGACCCAGAGGAAACACACCTGAACACAGGAGACCCAGAGGAAACACACCTGAACACGAGGAGGAGACCCAGAGGAAACACACCTGAACACAAGGGGGAGACCCAGAGGAAACACACCTGAACACAGGAGACCCAGAGGAAACACACCTGAACACGAGGAGGAGACCCAGAGGAAACACACCTGAACACAGGAGACCCAGAGGAAACACACCTGAACACAGGAGACCCAGAGGAAACACACCTGAACACGGGGAGGAGACCCAGAGGAAACACACCTGAACACGAGGAGACCCAGAGGAAACACACCTGAACACAGGAGACCCAGAGGAAACACACCTGAACACAGGAGACCCAGAGGAAACACACCTGAACACGGGGAGGAGACCCAGAGGAAACACACCTGAACACGAGGAGACCCAGAGGAAACACACCTGAACACAGGAGACCCAGAGGAAACACACCTGAACACAGGGAGACCCAGAGGAAACACACCTGAACACAGGGAGACCCAGTGGAAACACACCTGAACACAGGAGACCCAGAGGAAACACACCTGAGGAGACCCAGAGGAAACACACCTGAACACGGGAGACCCAGAGGAAACACACCTGAACACGGGGAGACCCAGAGGAAACACACCTGAACACAGGAGACCCAGAGGAAACACACCTGAACACAGGAGACCCAGAGGAAACACACCTGAACACAGGAGGAGACCCAGAGGAAACACACCTGAGGAGACCCAGAGGAAACACACCTGAACATGAGGAGACCCAGAGGAAACACAGCTGAACACAGGAGACCCAGAGGAAACACACCTGAGGAGACCCAGAGGAAACACAGCTGAACACAGGAGACCCAGAGGAAACACACCTGAGGAGACCCAGAGGAAACACACCTGAACACAGGAGACCCAGAGGAAACACACCTGAACACGAGGAGCAGACCCAGAGGAAACACAACTGAACACAGGAGACCCAGAGGAAACACAGCTGAACACAGGAGACCCAGAGGAAACACACCTGAACACGAGGAGCAGACCCAGAGGAAACACACCTGAACACAGGAGACCCAGAGGAAACACAGCTGAACACAGGAGACCCAGAGGAAACACACCTGAACACAAGGAGGAGACCCAGAGGAAACACACCTGAACACAAGAGACCCAGAGGAAACACACCTGAACACAGGAGACCCAGAGGAAACACACCTGAGGAGACCCAGAGGAAACACACCTGAGGAGACCCAGAGGAAACACACCTGAACACAAGAGACCCAGAGGAAACACACCTGAACACGAGGAGGAGACCCAGAGGAAACACACCTGAACACAGGGAGACCCAGAGGAAACACACCTGAACACAGGAGACCCAGAGGAAACACACCTGAACACGAGGAGACCCAGAAGAAACACACCTGAACACAAGGAGGAGACCCAGAGGAAACACACCTGAACACAGGAGACCCAGAGGAAACACACCTGAACACGAGGAGACCCAGAAGAAACACACCTGAACACAGGAGACCCAGAGGAAACACACCTGAACACGAGGAGGAGACCCAGAGGAAACACACCTGAACACAGGAGACCCAGAGGAAACACACCTGAACACAGGAGACCCAGAGGAAACACACCTGAACACGAGGGGGAGACCCAGAGGAAACACACCTGAACACAGGAGGAGACCCAGAGGAAACACACCTGAACACAGGAGACCCAGAGGAAACACACCTGAACACAGGAGACCCAGAGGAAACACACCTGAACACAGGAGACCCAGAGGAAACACACCTGAACACGGGGAGACCCAGAGGAAACACACCTGAACACGAGGAGGAGACCCAGAGGAAACACACCTGAACACAGGGAGACCCAGAGGAAACACACCTGAACACAGGAGACCCAGAGGAGACACACCTGAACACGAGGAGGAGACCCAGAGGAAACACACCTGAACACAGGGAGACCCAGAGGAAACACACCTGAACATGAGGAGACCCAGAGGAGACACACCTGAACACGAGGAGAGACCCAGAGGAAACACACCTGAACACGGGGAGACCCAGAGGAAACACACCTGAACACGGGGAGACCCAGAGGAAACACACCTGAACACGGGGAGACCCAGAGGAAACCAGGGGTGTAAAGTACTTGAGTAATTGTACTTCGTTACAATACCTAAGTACTGATTTTGGGGATTTGTATTTACTTGAGTATTATTAGATTTGTATACTTGTACTTTTACTCCTCACATTTAAAATGCAGACCTACAAAGTACAAAGTACAAATCTCACAGGTCCAACCATTTTAATTAGTATATTTTTGTTTCTCTGGCCCGAACTAACGTTAACGTTTATTAATCCTGCGGCCGCTCTTTATTTAAAAACAGCCAATCAAATTCCCATCAATGGAAAATTAAGCCGCCCATACCCATGCTGATTGGTCCTTGTGCAAGACTAGAAAGAGGGGATCTTTGATTAAACACCTGCTATCAGAAGAATAGACAGTCAGAAAAACTTAAACTTTTTAGTACTTAAGTACATTTAAAAGTAGAAACTTTTTTACTTTAACTCAAGTGTGTTTTTAGCCAGATACTCAGACTTTTACTTGAGTATGATTTTGAGACGGTACCCATACTTTCACTTAATGCCCGCTCTTAACTGGGCGATTTTCGGCCGTCCCAGACGAAAGATGACCAATCGTGGCATAATCTGTGGTCGTGGGCGAAATCGTGGCTCCAAGACGCTGGTCGTACGTCGCACAGTGAGAGAGGTTCAAAGATGACCGACGTGCAAGTCTTGCGATCAAAGATGCCTGCGACAAATATCTGACAGTGCTTGATATTCTACGACCAGCGTCAGCTACCAACCAATAGAAATGCAGCATGATGACGTGTGATCAGTGCGACCGCACATGTGCGTTTATGTGAGACTGTACAAATCCAATATGCCGCCCCGCAAACGGACGCCAATTGGGTGGAGTCGTATCAAAGAGGAGAGGCTCGTTGAGTTGTGGCAACAGAAGCCATGTCTGTATGATGTGTCCTCCAGCTGTTACCATGACCGCGTACAGAAGGACAAAGAATGGAAGGAAATAGCGGAGGAATTGCAGCTCCCGGGTGAGTTTAACGTTAGTGGCTAGCTAGCTAGCTAGCGGCTGGCTAGCTAGCGGCTGGCTAGCTAGCTAGCTAGCACACACACACACTATGCAAGTACAGTCTTGTTTCTGTCAGCCCACTTTCAGTGTACATTAACTAACGTAATGTTGTTATTACGCTTCACAGCCGAAGAGGTGGTAACTCATGCAGCGTCCCTGCGCACCCAATACGGGAAGCTATTGCATCCCAAACCGAGTGGAAGTGGGACAAAAGACCCAACCCAGCGACAGACATGGATACTGAAGTACCTGGACTTCCTCAAGCATCATGTATTGCCTCGTCAGTCCTACAGCACCCTGGAGGTATGTGTATATTTGGAAATTGACAATAATAACGTACTTACTGTCAGACCAGGCTGCAGAAACAAATTAGTGGGGGGGCATAAAATGTTCTCGGGGGGGCACAATGGTTTTTCAACACAGGTTCCCTTTTATACGTTTCAGCTGGGACAGCGGCACTGTGGCTTGCTTGACGCTGCCCACGGTGCTGAACTAAACAGCAGAGAGGCAATTGAAAAATCGAATTTCTCTCTATCTTAAGAACTTTCACTTATACAAAAACAGACTGAACGGATATATATAACAGACCTGCTTGGGCAGCGGACTGAGAGCAGGGGACACAAACAGGCTGGATAAGATGGTCAGGAAGGCCAGTAGCGTGGTTGGGGTGGAGCTGGACTCTAGCGAGGGTGGCGGAGAGGAGGAACCTTGCTAAGCTCCAGGCCATCAGGGAAAACCCCTCCCACCCACTATACACAGACTTGGCTGACAGGAGGAGCATGTTATAGTAGGGCGGGCCATACTTTTTTTTTTGGAAAATCAATCGAGTGGGGTGTCTAAAATATGTGTTTTTTTGTGGGGAATTCAAATATGGGATTATTTTTCTAATCGGATAACTCCTACCTACATTGTTTTGGATTTCAAAATGGCCGATTTGACCATTTTTCACCCCTTGGCCATACATGGATGCCAACATGAATCTGAAGGAAATCCTAACATGCAAGGTGTCTAAATGATGTGTTTCTTAATGGGGAATTCAAATATGAGTTCATTTTTGGGATAGGATAACTCTAACCTACATCATTTTGGATTTCAAAATGGCCGATTTTACCATTTTTCACCCCTTGGCCATACATGGATGCCAACATGTATCTGAAGGAAATCCTAACATGCAAGGTGTCTAAATGATGTGTTTCTTAATGGGGAATTCAAATATGTATCATTTTTGGGATAGGATAAATATAACCTGCATAATTTTGGATTTCAAAATGGCTGATTTTACCATTTGAACCCATTGGTATTGTATTACAAAATTGCAAAGATAAAAAATATATGGGAAATCATTTATAATGACAAAGCCATCAAATTTATTAACAAGTGAACTGTATATAACTGGATACAACTCCAAAGATCAATAATAATAATACTAACAATAATAAATTGTATTTGTAATGCACACAAACACCTAAGTGCTAAATCTCGATCTCCTGACTTCTTGAACTTTGCCAGGTTCCAATATCTTGATTGGACTCATTCTTGGATGGCAAGATCTCCTACTGTACTGCTTTAGCCACCAACCTACAAACACAAACTTAGAGTCAACGTCAGCCATAAATAGGTGAGCTCTTTCCAGAACTACTCAGCAGAAACCTCTGTAACCATTTTAACAAACGTCTCTAGGGATGTCCCGATCCGATCACGTGATCGGAATCGGCGTCGATCACGTGCTTTTCAGAGGCTCGGGGATCGGGAAAACATAATAATAAAAATCGGCAGTCAAAAAAAGAAAAATTTTATTCAACAAACATGACCATGTCCACGTCTTAAACTCATACGGAGGCCTTAGTTTTGGTTTTAAATTACATATAATATATCATCATTAATGTATTTATTGTCACACAGAGCAGAAGAATTGTCCACAACAAACACATTCCCCTTTAATTTTCACCGTTGCAACAAACACCCCTTTAATTTAGACGCTACACGCTACACGCGCGGCTCGACCACATCACAACAACAGTACAACACGTTGCTCCCGAAACACGGTTAATATCCACTGACTTGAGCAGCTAGACTTAATGTCAGAGGTTTGGAACTAAGCATTTTAAAATAGAAAGTCAAGCCAGTTGCAATGTTTGCAAGGACAGGATGGAGGCGAAGTTTTCAGACTAACTTTTCAACTGGAGGATAACGTTACGTGACTGAGGATTATCGCGTTTCAGACCAGAATGGACCATTACGTAAGTCGAACACTGAATGTATACTAATGTGCAAACATATATTGAAACTTTTAATATTTCTCATATGAAGCAGAAGCACATTTCTCAGGGTGAATGTAATAACAAACGCCTCCGCGCTCGCGCCCCCGGACTATAGGCAACAGATGGGCTTGTCTCGCTCTGCCAGTTTCTGACAAAAATGCGTCAAAATTGATTACTAATGTGAAAGATCGGATCGGAAACGATCGGATCGATAGATATTTAAAATCACATGCTCGGGATCGGATCGGAAGCAAAAAAAGGCGATCGGGACATCCCTAGTCTCAATGTATTGAGAAAATCCATGGGGCTCCATCAATCCTCTATCTTCTTAAAACATTGGAAAGGCAGGGGATAGAAAAGAAGGCAGAGAAAAGGAGAAGGGGCAAAGAAGAAAGCTTTGCAGCAGCAGACAAGGTTGCCAGGAAGGATGTTGAGAGCTTCCTTACAGTCCCTGAAGTTGAGCTCATTCCTGAAACTGACCCTGCAGCTTCAGCAAAGCTACGGAAAAATGATGATGAGATTCCAAACATCGCCCTTGCTAGTGTAAGGTATGGCATAGGTCTAAGGCCAACTGCAGCTATAGCAACTGCAGCTCTGATTGATGCAGGACTCATCATGCGGCCATTTTTCTTTCTCCTAAGTAC
Organism: Notolepis coatsorum; assembly: GCF_963971535.1. NCBI lineage: Eukaryota > Metazoa > Chordata > Actinopteri > Aulopiformes > Paralepididae > Notolepis > Notolepis coatsorum. The sequence continues at coordinate 34,384,529 of NC_140173.1, read as the reverse complement.
AAACAGAGAATCAAGAGCACACCTGTAGTCTCGCGAGAGGTGCAGAAATGGGATGTGGAGTCGGGGGGGGACGCTCCAGGCTGCGTTTGAGTGCACAGACTGGAGCGTGTTCCGCGACACAGATAACAATAATGTCTACACGGAGACAGTGCTGGACTATGTTCGTACTTTGGTGGAAGAAACAATCCCCACTACCACAATTAGAGTTTACCCAAATCAAAAACCCTGGGTAGACAAATCCGTCCGTGAAGCTCTGAAAGCGCGCACCAAAGCATACAATGACGGCCTGGTGGCAGGCAACATGAATGACCACAAGGTGGCGCGATACAACGTAAGGAGGACAGTGACAGAGGCCAAACGGCGCTACAGAGATAAAATTGAACTCCAGTTTGAACAGGCTGACTCCAGAGCTATGTGGCAGGGGCTCAAAACGATGACAGACTACAAAGGCACCTCCCTCAAACTGAACAGTGACATCTCCTTAGCAAATGACCTCAATACCTTCTATGCGAGGTTTGATGCTGGTAATAACAACACCAGCCCACAAGCCACGGCAATGGGGGGGGGGGGGGGGGGTCTGCTGCTGATGGAGACTCAGGGTAACAGAGCATGAGGTGAGGCGGACCTTTAAAAAAGTGAATATCAGGAAGGCAGCAGGACCAGACGGCATCCCCGGCCGCGTCCTAAAAGTCTGTGCTGACCAACTGGCCCCGGTATTCACTGACATATTTAACCTGTCCTTAGAACAGGCTGTCATCCCCACCTGCCTGAAGAAGTCCACTATTATCCATGTACCCAAAAAATCCAAGCCTGCTTGCCTCAACGACTACCGCCCTGTAGCTCTCACCTCCATAGCCATGAAGTTCTTTGAGAAGCTAGTAAAGGGCTACATCTGCTCCTCCCTCCCCATCAACATGGACCCCCTGCAATTTGCATACCGCCCCAGCAGGTCCACGGAGGACGCCATAGCCCATGTGCTGCACACAGCAGCATCACACCTGGACAAGAGGAAGGGGAACTATGTGAGAATGCTATTCATCGACTACAGCTCGGCATTCAATACCATAGTCCCCTCCAAACTCATAGCCAAGCTCAGGGACCTGGGCTTGAACTATGACCTCTGCCAGTGGGTCTTGGACTTCCTGACGGGCAGACCCCAGTTGGTGAGAGCAGGCAACTGCACCTCCTCATCCATCACCCTCAACATAGGGGCCCCCCAGGGCTGTGTTCTGAGTCCCCTCCTCTACTCCCTGTACACACACGACTGTGTGGCTCAGCAGAGTAGCAACACAATCATAAAATTAGCTGACGACACAGTGGTGGTGGGCCTGATCTCTGCCAACGACGAGAGGGCCTACCTGGAAGAGGTCAAGGTCCTGGCGGGATGGTGCCAGGAAAACATCCTCTCCCTGAACGTCAGCAAAACAAAGGAGATGATTGTGGACTTCAGGAGGTCGGGGGTCAAGGACTACAGCCCCCTCAGCATCGACGGGGCACCGGTTGAGAGAGTCAACAGCTTTAAGTACCTCGGAGCCTACATATCCGAAGACTTGACATGGACCACACACATTGACAGTGTTGTGAAGAAGGCACGACAACGCCTCTACTTCCTCAGGCGCCTAAGGAAGTTCCAAGTCAGTCAGAAGATCCTTAAGAACTTCTACTCATGTACAATAGAGAGCATCCTGACTGGCAACATCACCTCCTGGTTTGGGAATAGCACTGCACAAGACCGAAGCAGACTACAAAGAGTGACACGTTCAGCCGAACGCACAATCGGAGGGGGGCGCCCCACCCTCCAGAACATTTACAACAAGCGGTGCAGGTGCAAGGCTAAGAGAATCATTAAAGACTCCAGTCACCCGAACAACTGCCTCTTTGAACTGCTGCGGTCAGGCAAGCGATACCGGAGTCTCAAGGCGAGCACAGAAAGACTCAGAAGAAGCTTCTATCCCCAGGCCATCAGGCTGCTTAACGAACAATGAACACTACACAACAACAACCATCAAACGCACATAGCACACACATCCACACGCACACACTCACTTTAAACAAACACACTGTAGCACCCACTCCCCACACTTTATAGCACACACTCACTTTAAACAAACACACTGTAGCACCCACTCCCCACACTTTATATTTATTGATGAAGGATTGCACTACAACTCGTACACCTTACTGTAAATTGTACCTAAATTGTACCTCATCCCATTTCTGCTTTGCACTATATAGTATTGTACATTAGTACACTGCATAGTATTGTATATTATATGGTAACTCAGTTACGTCTATTCTGCATCGAACATTGTACATATGTCTATACTGAACACTGTGACCTCATTTTCTACTTCTAATTTACATGCTATACTATGTTATTTGATACTATCTTGTCTAGCACAGTCTCTGGAGCGTAACAGTAAGAAGCATTTTGTATGTAAGTATTCTGTACTTCTGTATGACAACTATTAAAGAAACTTGAAACTTGATCTTAGAAGATGACACAAGTAAAGTGATTGATAAGAACAAGGTTAAGAGAGCACAAGAAAAGTTGATGCAAGAGCTGGGGGAAGAGTTTGAGGAGAAGTGCAGGGAGGAGGGGGGGATCTCCTGTATCCTCTTTGATGGGCGGATTGACATGACCAATGTGATGATGGAAGCTGAGGGCAGTGACCAATCTTTTCCTGCAAAGATCAAGGAAGAACACTATAGTGTTGCTAGTGAGCCTGGCAGCAACTATCTGTTCCACTTTACACCAGAGAAAGCAACTAAAGAGGAGTCCCATGCAGAGAAGATTGCTAAGGTCCTGTTTGCCTGGCTGAAAGAGAGAGGTTCTGATAAGACCTTGTGGGCCATTGGAGGAGACTCGACCAATGTCAACACTGGAGTGAAGGCAGGTGTAATGCGGAAGCTGGAGCTGCACCTGGGGAGAAAGCTGGTCTGGTTGGTGTGCAACCTGCACACTGGTGAACTTCCACTGTGCCGTCTCATTGTTGAAGTTGATGGGGCTACTCTGTCAGACAACAAATTGTCTGGGCCAATAGGACAGCTCCTTGATTCTGTTACAGACTTGGAGATCAATCCTAACTTCACCAGGATCTTTCTTGGCCCTCCGCTGATCAAGCTGCCTGAGAAGATCATTCAAGATCTCTCAACTGATCAACACTGTGGCTATAAGCTGGTCTGTGCAATCAGGGATGGAGTGCTTTCTGCAAGGCTGGCTCTGCTGGAGATTGGACCGGTAAACCACAGCCGCTGGCTCACCACAGGAAACAGACTCCTCAGGCTCTGGGTGTCAAAGCATCAACTTAAAAGAAAGAACCTGAATAATCTACAATGCATTGTGGAATTCATCATTGGAGTGTATTATCCATGTTGGTTCAACATGAAGGTCAAGCACTCCTGGATCGAAGGGCCTAGGCACATCCTGTTTCAGCTGGACTGCCTCAAGTCTCAGAGGAAGGAGGTGCTGGATGTTGTGATGCCAACTGTGAGAAGATCTGCTTGGTATGCCCACAGTGAAGCCATCCTCCAAACACTGCTGTGCTCTGAGGATCAAAAAGAGAGAATTGAGGGGGTGGAGAGAATCCTGGCCATCAGGGGAGAGGGGGATCCAGACACTCAGCTGGGAGACTCCTGTGTCAGGATCAGAAGAACACCTCACATCAATAGCGACGCTTCCAGCATTGGTGGCTTAATCAGCTGGTCAGAAGATTTGTCAGAGCCACCTCTCACCTGCTCCCTAAGCACCTCCGAGGTGAAGAACTTAATCAACACCCCCATGGAGGTTCTCGACTGGCCTTGCCACACACAAAGCATCGAGAGGGTTGTTAAAATGGTGACTGAGGCCTCTGCTAAGTACTTTTCACAAGAAAAAAGGGATGGAGGGATCAGGGCTCAGGAGACCAGCAGGAGGCTGATGTCCAAGAATGAATCCAAGCAGGACTTGTGCAACCTGATCAAATTTAAGAAGATAGAGGATTGATGGAGCCCCATGGATTTTCTCAATACATTGAGACGTTTGTTTAAATGGTTACAGAGGTTTCTGCTGAGTAGTTCTGGAAAGAGCTCACCTATTTATGGCTGACGTTGACTTTAAGTTTGTGTTTGTAGGTTGGTGGCTAAAGCAGTACAGTAGGAGATCTTGCCATCCAAGAATGAGTCCAATCAAGATATTGGAACCTGGCAAAGTTCAAGAAGTCAGGAGATCGAGATTTAGCACTTAGGTGTTTGTGTGCATTACAAATACAATTTATTATTGTTAGTATTATTATTATTGATCTTTGGAGTTGTATCCAGTTATATACAGTTCACTTGTTAATAAATTTGATGGCTTTGTCATTATAAATGATTTCCCATATATTTTTTATCTTTGCAATTTTGTAATACAATACCAATGGGTTCAAATGGTAAAATCAGCCATTTTGAAATCCAAAATTATGCAGGTTATATTTATCCTATCCCAAAAATTACCTCATATTTGAATTCCCCATTAAGAAACACATCATTTAGACACCTTGCATGTTAGGATTTCCTTCAGATTCATGTTGGCATCCATGTATGGCCAAGGGGTGAAAAATGGTAAAATCGGCCATTTTGAAATCCAAAATGATGTAGGTTAGAGTTATCCTATCCCAAAAATGAACTCATATTTGAATTCCCCATTAAGAAACACATCATTTAGACACCTTGCATGTTAGGATTTCCTTCAGATTCATGTTGGCATCCATATATGGCCAAGGGGTGAAAAATTGTCAAATCGGCCATTTTGAAATCCAAAACAATGTAGGTAGGAGTTATCCGATTAGAAAAATAATCCCATATTTGAATTCCCCACAAAAAAACACATATTTTAGACACCCCACTCGATTGATTTTCCAAAAAAAAAAAGTATGGCCCGCCCTAATGTTATAGGCTCACACTACCTAAATGCAGCACTGAACGGCACAGGAAGCCCTTCATTCCGACAGCCATCAGACTATACAATGCATCACTGTGCCTCACTGCATCACTGAGCACAGAGTGACAATTACCATCTTCCTGGACTCTTACTTTTTAAACAGCACTGTGCATTATTACACCTACTGTAGACTTCAGTATATTTTTACTGTATTTATTTACTGTATCTTTTATTCAATTTTTATTCTATTTAATTTTATTCTATTCTTAGGCCATTTGTTTTGTTATTCTTATTTGTGACTTCTGTCTGTCTAAATGTTTAATGTTGAGTGATTTGCAGTGACAAATTTCCCTCAGGATAATACATTTCTATTCTATTCTATTCTATATCTTTGAAAAGTCTCCATTTATTCAACACTTCTGAATTCACTGACAAACTGAACTGAACTGACAAAAATAAGGTGCATAAAAAAGCAAACAAAATTCCTCCACAGGCTACTCACCATCATTAGTAGAACGGCAAGCAGCGTTTGGGGACAGAGTGAAATCTTCTTAAAACACTGCCCCTCGGGCGCCCCAGTGGCGACCACATAGCGCGCTCAGCCGCGACACGGCCGACCCGGGTTCGACTCCCAAACCCGTCGTTATTTGCTGAATGTCTTCCCCCCACTCTGTCTCCCATTCCTCATCTGTCTCTCCCTACTGGACTGCCCAGTAGAAATAAAGCGATAAAACGCCAAAAAATAAATCTAAAAAAAAAAAAAAAACACTCCCCCTCCACTCATTACTGAACTTTTTTGTTAAGTCCTTCTCAAATGCTAACTGAATTAAATTGGCCTTAGTTGCGTCGATGAAGCATACTAAGGCGATGTTCTGTAAAGACGTTCTTGAGGGTAGAAAACGAATTCTCACAGAGTGCCGTGCTAGCTTCAGTAGTGTTGTTGTTGACATCAGTGCCCACTAGGGCTGTCCCCGACTAAGGATTTGGATAGTTGACTTTGATTAAAAAAAAAAAAAAAAAAAAAAGAAAAAAAGTTTTTTTTTTTTCGTTTTTTTGCCAGGGTGGGCACAGCTGACTCAGTGGGCGGGCCAGGCCCCCTAATGCCCGCCCATGGCGCCGGGACTGCTTACTGTACATACCACTAAAGTTGTCAGACCGTTTATTTCTTAATAATGAATACTATAGTCTGTGGTGGCCTTGACTTCTTAAATTTCTCTTTTAATTACACGTTTAAAATCAACTGGATGAACGTTTCTCTGTAACCCATTCTATTTGGAATTTTATACCAAACTATATATTTTCCATATATCTACAAACTATATACTGTAGCCCCCTAGCCTTTGTAAAATACCCTGTAACCCACTGCCTCTCGTGGTTTATTGCTTAATTATCACCTTGTACTGTGTCCTACAGTTCACAAATGGTGTCACCTGCATAATCATTGTTGTGTGTATACAGTACTTGGTCAATAAAGATTATTCTGATCCTATGTCCTTCATCCAGCTAGATCAGGGGTGGCCAACCAGTCAGAGACTAAGAGCCACAAAAAAATTACTGTGGTACCACAAAGAGCCACACCATATACCAGCGTTTCTCAACCTTTTTTTTCAGTCACGGCACCCTTCATGTGTTTATAGGTCTCACCCTCTGGCCTCTGAAGTTGCTAATGTCTTTTTTATTTGGGCCTCACAGGGTTAAAAGTACCCTGTGAGACCCACGGTTGCAAAATTATAAAATCACTTTTAGCCATTTAAAAAAATAATGTTTATTTAAAAAAATTTAAAGGGGAACTATTTTACTATTTCTTTCACTATTTGGGCACTTTTACACAATTCCTGTGAGTCTATGGAACACCTAGGTTTTTTTTTTTTTTAAATGCATTGTTTTGTATTTCTAATCAAGTACTAAAAACCGCATTTTTCTACCTCAAGATCTTAAGCCGTTTTGAGGCTGGGCTCCAACCACTGTGTGGCCTGGTGCCAACTGCCACATCAACTGCCACATTATTATGCAGCTGAGAAATCTCTGACATCACAGATATGCACATTTTCAGATGACTCAGTTCAGTGAGGGTGAATATTGTGAGAGGAGAATTGGAAGAATTCGCCAATATGAGAATTAGAGACATATATCCTATTAATATAAGTCCACATAGCTAAGAAACAATGGTAAACACTGAAAAAAGCCATTTATAAGATAGTTCCCCTTTAAGCACATGTATAGTCAATTGGTCCTGTTGTTCAGCCTCACAATGCTATTTGATAGTAAATGTGTTTATATGTCCCACCCTCTGGCCTCTGAAGTTGCTAATTTCTTTTTAATTTGGGCCTCACAGGGTTAACCTCTTAAGCCCGAGATATACAGTAAAAGTGTATATTTTCAGCATTATGTTTGTTTACCAATTATTTTAACTGTTATTAGTGAAATATAAGATTATAGAAATCTCAGGGCATTGAGTCGGAAACCGGCGCATATTGACAGGAGGAAGTGGCACAGCCAGAAGTGAGTGTAGTCTTTTGAAGGAAGAGACGCAGGGCTTTCAAATTTTGAAAAACTACCCTACCCAGCTCACACCAGCCCCTGTCAATCATCTGACTTCTGGATTTACTTTTTAATTTCTCTTATTTTTTGGGATTATCTCCCACAAACCTGAACGTTATTGTCATAAAACAGAACGCAGTTAGTTTCTCTACCTTTCTGTGAACGTCTTGCAAAAAACGGTGTTGCAATATGATGAAAATGGTGGAGAAATTTACATTATAAAAAAGATGGCAGAATTCAGTACTGTATCTACAAAACCTTCTGTTTAATCATCTTCCCTTTATTCTTTTGCTTAGATTTTTCAGGTCTGGTCAATTTTAGCATGGTGTTATTTACAGTCAAAGATAAAAAAAAATTTAAATAGAATTGATATTCTCCTTTGGTTCATTACAATTTACTCAAGCCTAGTAACAGACACACTATTTCTGACACTGATCCATGTCCCTAGATTCAGATACCAAGAACATGCAAATGGACCATTTAAAAAAAAATTGTAAATGTTTATTCTACGTCCTTATGGAATGAGTGACATAAAAAAAAATAAAAGTAAAAAAAAAAATAAAAGTAAAAAAAAAATAAAAAAAAATATTTTTTTTTAATTTTTTTTTATTTTTTTTTATGGATGGAAGAGCCGCACATTGACGGGCAAAGAGCCGCATGCGGCTCGCGAGCCGCGGGTTGGCCACCCCTGAGCTAGATGATTCAATGCCAGTGACGGACAGCTGTGCTGACACTGCTGAACAAGATCCAGAGAGTGATGACCTTGGGGAATCAGCGGCGTCAGAATCCTCAGCACAGGACCCACCAACCCAAGTGTCCAACGTGTACCGTAGCCGTACATCCACACCCTCACCCACACCCACACCGGGTGGTCAGGCAAAAGTGGTCCGGCAAACGAGCAAGCCATGGGAGAGAGGGCTGAACCTTGAGAGAGAGAAAATTGACCTCCTCAAGCAAGTAGTTTCAGCTGACCACAAAGATGATGATGAAGATGTGATTTTTGGTAAACAGGTGGGCAGTGAGATGCATCACGTAACAGATCCTGTTGAAAAAATGCGAGCAAGACGGTCCATCATGAGGATGATTTATGAAGCTCAGGACAGAAGCACGTCAATACGTCAACAGATGCAGGGTCCTGCATCACAGCCGATGTATCACACCTTCCCACACAACACACCACACCAGCGGCAAACCTTTCAACCCTACCACCAGCCTCCTGCCACTCCCAGTTCTCAACCGTCTAGTAGCTACATGGGGATGCTCAGTGAAAATTCAGATACGCAGGCTGAATATGATTTCTGATAATCAGTACAACTGGTAGTGTGGTAGTGCCATTGTCCACTTGTTTTTTTTCTTGTAATTTTAATGATGTATATTTTCTGGGTCTGGCGGCCGTGGGCTCTGACTGGGGGGGGCCGTGGTTCGGGGTCTCTGCGAGTCGAGGCATTAAAGAGGCGTGATGCTTTGGCCCGCGGGGGTGCCGGACACCGGGTCCTCCGGGGTTGGGGTTCGCGGCTGCCGGGCTCAGGAAGCCCTTTTTTTTATAGTAACAGTTTTATTTTCCTTATACTTTGCACTTTATTTGAAGTTTTCTAGCCCCTGTTGAGCAGTGAACAGTAAGTTCATATACTGTAATTTCTTAATTTTTTTGATATCTTGAAGCACTTGATATTCAAATAAAAAAATAATTACTTTGATAAACCATTCCAGTTTCATTTATTTACATTTCTCAGACAAACAAGGAAATAGAATGAAATTAATAATAAAGCAGTTATAATAAAGACAAAGAAAATGATTAATTGGGAGACACCATTACTGTTATGCCAGAGCAGAGTATTTCACGTACCAATCAGGGGCTGCGTTCCACTGCAGGACAAACAGCAGTTTTGGCTTTGGGAGAGTAACTCATGTTGAACTTTCCTAGACCATGGAAATAATATAGCATGGAATGGTACTGGTACAAGCAGGCTGGTAGCTATAGGCAATATGTAAATAATAAAATAATTACAGTTTATAGTCTTGAGAAGGCGTCTGCCAAATCTACTGCTGGTAACTTGTATCGGGATTATCAATGACCCGTGTTAGATGTGTTAGATTGATATTTCAATTTTGTAGAACTTCAGATTCAAGGTCCAGCAGTCTTACTTCCATCCAAGAACATCTACAAGTAAGCTAGTGACCACTGTCCCTGTTGTCCATTCCTCCCAGGAATCAGGGTCCTCCTCATTAATTTTAATTAATTGTGGGGACCTAGTCTATTAACATTATATCATATCATCAACCTTTATTTATACTCTGACAATTGAAGTCACCCTCATTTTCAATGTCATTGAGACTTTACAGACATTTCAATGCACACATTTCTACAATATAACAAAAAATATTAATAACTATATAGTATAAAATAAACAGGCATAAAATCAGCACGCATATGTCTGAAGTATAAACAAACTACTGATGTGCAAATTTCAATAAAACAGACACCTCTGAGTGGAAGGTAGGCTACAGGTTTGTTTCGGCATTTGATGAGTCTTCAGATAATTATGTAGACTGTCTCCTGTATGACAACTGAATGTTGACAAGTTATACTAAAGTGAAATATCCCTTTAACGTCAAACTAGGCTATACAACTTGGTATTTCACACAGATGGGCATGGTTTTGCAGGAAGTAGCAGTGCTAGCTTCAGTGAGCTCTGTGACAATCTCAGCCCATGCTCTCATGTTTTCCACATGTTACTTTTGACAAGCACTAATATATATCCAAGGATTTGCAACATGTGCCGTCTCTGGTAATTGCACCAACTGAAGAAACGAGTAACATAAGCATCGCAATTGTATCACTACCAATTAAAAATACATCCACAAATTCCAAAAATCTATTGAAAAAATGTAAACGTTTTTAATCTATGATGTAGGCACCATAGATTATTATGCATCTCCCCCGGGTGAAATACCAAGTTTTTAGGGAGTCATGTACCGCAACTACGCTTTGCTCGCTTCATATCACGATCATTAACTTTAGATAATTTCAAAATGCTTCTGAGCGACCAGAAAACTGACGACTCTCCGACATTTTAAGAAGTTGGAGCATTTCAATGCAGGAGATGCGGGAGATCTAAAGTTCATCTCAGTCTGTGTTAATTTGCCCGGCTGTGGTATGAAGCCTGGGCAAATAATCACAGAGACGGCAGTGCGGCTCTGCAGAACCCACCTCACCCCTGCCCACTTTGACTACCTATGGCTTAGAGTAGACGACAGTACAGCAACTTGCAATGGGCCTGGTCTACAAGATACACTACACAGGTACCAATGTACATGTCAAAATGTGAATACCACACCCACAACACCAGAGGGAGTTCCACAAATCATGTGCAACCCAGATTCGGCACAAACAAGGGACTAAACAAATTTCGCAATTATGCCATAACAATGTGGAACGCCCTACCCACAGCCTTAAAAAGATGTGAATCCCTACCCACATTCAAAACCGCTCTTAAAGACCACCTACGGGAGGCTGCAATTCGACCCCCACCCCAAAAAGGACATTACAACATGTCTTCCTGCCAATGCACAGAACCTGATGGTGAGACAAAGTATTGTTTCAGTGTGTCGCGCTGCTCCTTTGCAGTTCTGTTGGCATTCCGATCCCTGCTAGCAGGCACTGATGCCAGGGCGGCATCACTGCGCCAGCTCCCAGGGATGATGTGGTGGTCCTCATCCTCCATGTCGACCAGAGCAGGGGGGATGTAGGTGTCTGTGGCCTGGGCTCATAGGTAGTTGTGCAGGGATAGAGCAGCCAGGGTTACCTGGGACACTGTATCTGGGTCTAGGGGAATGATGGTGAGAAAGACTCGCCATTTGTTGGCAAGTATGCCAAACGCATTCTCTACAACACGCCTCGCTCTTGACAGTCTGTAGTTGTAGACACGCTGGTCATGGTCAAGCTGTCTGAAGGGGTATGGCTTCATCAGGTGTGTGTGGAGCGGAAAAGCCTCGTCTGCAATGAACATGAAAGGGGTGACTACATCTGTACCTGGCAGACTTTGGGCTGGCGGGACATTTAACTGGTTGCTGTCCAATGCCTTTTTCAGGTCACAGTGGGCATAAACACCTCCATCAGACACTCTGCCCTGGGTTCCAATATTCGCATAGAGGAAACGATAATTGGCGTCTACAACAGCCATCAGGACCACAGAGAAACGAGACTTGTAGTTCCTGAAGGTGCTCCCACTGTTGCCTGGTGGGCGGATGGTGATGTGTTTTCCATCTATGGCTCCGAGACAGTGAGGGAATTGCCAATTCTCCTGGAAGCCACTGGCCACTGCTCTCCACTCAGCCTCTGTAGTCTGTGTCTACACAAACAGACAGACAGACTGCATCAGAACAGTGACATGAATCTATCAATATTTATCTGATCTAGGTATGATTGTCCCATATGTTACATTCTAGCTGCTTCTAAATGGATCTTACCGTCAGGTGATCCTTCTTCAGGACCTGGTGCAACACCTTGCATGTCTCCTTGACAATCACACCAACAGTGCTCTGTCCAATACGGTACTGGAAGCTCAGGGAAGTGAACGACTCTCCTGTCAGCATGGAGAATGATTGTAGAATATCATTTATGTATGCACGTCGACAAATAAATGTGCCAAACTGCAGCATATCAGAACTATTAGACTGACACATTCTATAGTTACATTCTGGTCACCGCGGATACACTGTAGCCTAATAGCCTGCCTTCCTAACCTAGGCTACTTTGTAGGCTAATCCGATTTAGTGTATGAAATAAGTAAAAAGATTCTTTATCACCAATACATCGAAGTAGGCCTAGGCCTATGTGCATGGTCAAATTGGTGGTTGAAAAACGGGATATGGCGAGAATAACTATCCTGAAGGTAGGTCTATAACAAACTAAACAATAGGCCTATTTATTAAATATTATGGATATTAAATAATTCCACAACATTAGGCCTATATAGATAATTAGGCCTATTTTGAGCACAGCAGCACACTGAGATTTCCCACCGTGTTCCCCTCACTCATTAATACAGTTATTCAGAAAATAGGTGAGTAAACTGAGTTCACTTGGGTTTACCCTCCACTACAACCCCTGATTATTACCTGTTGCTAAGTATCGCAGTGTGATGGACAGTCTCTCTCTGGCAGTGATTGCTCTCCTCATCTGGGTGTCTGCTTTGGAGATATAAGGAGCCACCAGCTGTAGCAGATGATCGAACTGTTCCACATCCATGCGGAGTAGACTTCTGAATCCACTTCGATCATCTATCTAGAAGTACAACAGGCAGACTTTAATGAGTGCATTGGGAACAACACAAGCTAGCAGTGATAACAAGCTCAACATTCATTAGGAGGCTACGACACATGTAGCGTTAGCATGCTGACGTTAATAACGTTACTTACCTCAAGTTCCATTTGCAGGACTGGCATTCCCAGTTGGCCTCTTTTCCCTAGCCACGACTTTGTTCTCTATCTCTTTTTTTTTAAATATAGCCGGCCTCTCTAGGCACATAAAAGCCACTATGGCAAGTGTTCGCTTCCTGGACATTGGCATGTTCACAGTCTGCTTCTTCTTCGTATCACAACCGTCTTGTTTACAACTCGTCAGGTTGACGCACACTGATGACACACAGGATAACGCTTTATGATGATGCTACGCTTTATTATGACGCTACGTAGTCTGCGTCGTAGCCTACGATTCTCATCGCACAGTGTACATGCATCAGATTGATGGTCGTACCCAAGATTATTCAATTTGTGTCGCACAGTGTGGCTTGCAAGGAACTTATAAGTTGCAAAATATCTCACAGTTAAGAGCGGGCATAACACTAGCACAGCCGACAAGCGGTCACATGACCCCTTCAATAAATGTATCCTCGTCACTCGGTCGAACTCCAGCTCTGTCACTCAATGACTTTTCCTAAAAGTACCCGTCTTATCTGGCACAGTTTCTGAAATTTCAAAATGACTTCAGGAAAATGTAATTAGAACGTTATTCCACATATGGGCCGTTGGAACAGACGAAAGTCACAGCACTAAAACTTGTTAAAACTCACTCCACTCAAATCAATAGAGTTATATTCCACTCTATTCAAATCAAATTTAAAGGGACGTGGCAGGGATAAATTGTGCCAGTCAGTCAGCCAAAACAAATTCCTGGACCAAGGTCGAACCGAGAGCTCTGGAGTCAAAGGCCCTCTGGGAGATAAGAGTGGCGAGCGGCTTCCCACACACCCAATCCCTAGTCCCACCCCCCCCCCCCCCCCCTTCCTCTGCATTGGCGCTGCACTGTCGGCTGCCTCGTGTGAGGGAGACCTCCCCCACCCAGGACTTGGCTTGTGCACTCCCCCCCCCCTTCCCCCCCCCTCCCACTCCCCCCCCCCCCCCCCCCCCCCCCCCTACAGCCCTGTAACAACCCCAACCCCCTCCCCCCCTCCTGGTGAATATGCATATGTTTGTCTCAAGGCTCTATACCATTATTACTATCTAAAATGTAATAATTGTGGAATATTACTGTAATGAGCTGTATGTGTATGATCCAAGCGTCCTATGATCCTCATAGGAGCATAACAGAAAAAAGCATTCCATGTGAAGGTATTCTGTATCTTTGCATGTCAACTAATAAAGAAACTTGAACTTGAACTTGAACTTTGCGAGCGTCTAGCGCAGGGGTGGCCAACCCATGGCTTGCGAGCCGCATGTGGCTCTTTGCCGGTCAATGGGTCTCATTCCCCAATATTTTCCAAAGAGTTCTCTTGGAAGACTTATCTTGGAACCGACTGAGACAGAATCAATGACAAGTTCACTCTGAGTCCTCAACACGCTGGTAATATGTCTTAAGTGTCTCAAACGTTCGCACCTGAGATATCTGCGTTGAGGAATGGCACCAGTCTGAAACACGAATGCGCGTCCCCGTTCAGGTCATTTGCATACAAAACAACGCCTCCAGAGCTCCTTATAAGGCAACTAATGATGCAGCCGTGGGAAAATGGATGCGGAAGCGTTTTGCGACCCATCGAAATGAGATTAGATTAATTGTATTGTCATCATATATAGTACAGCTCGGGCACCTGCCGCAGCGCGCGCACACACACACACACACACACACACGCGTGCGCAGTATACTGTATAGTCTACGCGCGTAATGAATGAATAGGCTTATTATTCCATTAATGACTTGTTTCATTAGGATTTAGTAGATACTATATATGCTCAGCCCTACATACAGTATAAGTACATACTGTACTTATACTGTACGTAGGGCAGAGCATATATATAGTATCTACTAAATCCTAATGAAACAAGTAATTAGATAAATATAAGCCTATATTCATTAGACATGTAGGCTATACACACAAGACTTATGGAATATTAATGTAGTCTATTTCCACACGATTAGCTTTAGTTCTTATTTATTTATCCACTGTCATTTCAGTGTTGGTGTATAGCAGGGGTCTCAAACTCGCGGCTCGCGCGCAACTGTTTGCCAAGTCGTTGCGCGAGAGTTGGACGTTTTATTTATTTTATCACTTGTAGGCTACCATAGCGCAGGCTCATGACAGCAACGTTATGTTAGTGACTTGGTTGAAACGTGATTCCGGAGTGATGCATCCTCGCTATCTCTCTCCTCTGCGAGCAGTGCTCTGCATGTCCGGCAGCACTGCCACTGTCTGTCTGTGTGTACAGGTCTGGTCCAATCACATACGCGTCCCGTCAGCGTTTTTCCCCCTCACCCACAGTCTGCGAATCAGAGGCAGAGTACGGGAGTAGGGCGGGTCATCACGGACTGCATGTCACATCTCTCTTTCAGTTCAAGTCGGAGCAGAGTTGGCAGCGCATCTACAGTAAACTCGCTCCCAGTGAGATAAATGTATTAGCCTATTTTCGCCAGCAGGCAGCCAGCAGAAAAATATGGCATTTTCAAAGATGGTCGACTGCAATTCAAAGGTGAATGGACGGAAAAATATGCGTTCATCCTGAGTCCCAGCCAGGGGCGTAGCTGGAGATTCTGGGCCCCATGAAAGAATCAATTTGTGGGCCCCCAATCTATAAAAAAATGTGGGGCCCCCAATCTATAAAAAAATGTGGGGCATTTATTTATTGATGAAAACGCATAATATGGTTTTTACCTATTTTTTTTATAATACAGGCAATTATACATTTGAGTCATCTACATTAACTTTCTTTAGGATAATAATAAAACCATATTAATAAAAAGATAATAATAGTGTTCTCTGCCCCCCCCCCCCCCCCAGTGCTGGGCCCTTGGAATCATCCTACTCCCCCCCCCCCCCCCCCCCAGCTACTCCCCTGGTCCCAGCACCAAACCAATTATGTGACTATATGCCAAGAAACTGTAGCTATTTGAAAATAATGTATGACTGAAGTGATGGAGACCATGTTTGAAGGCAAACAAAAGCAAATCCCCCTCAGATCGCACAGCAACCAGAATAACTGAAATACTGGCTGGTGATTTGATTAAACAACTTTGTGATAGAATAAAAAAAAAATGCACAGTGCATTTCCATAGCTGTGGATGAGTCCACTGACACCACTGAGAAGCCTGAAGAACCGTTCATGTTCTGAAGAACTGTTCATGTTCTGAAATGTTATTGCTAAAGATTGAGAAGATTGGATCAGTTGTACTTTTTTTTTGAATACTTGAAACCCTTTTTTTGTGGAATATTTGATGCGGCCCAGCCTCACCCAGACTCTACCTCCAGCGGCCCCCAGGTAAATTGAGTTTGAGACCCCTGGTGTATAGGCTATATTGTGGAAGTGCATCAATGAGACGAGCAGATGGAGTATCGAAACAAATCCAACAGAACCAAGGTACAGCCACACCCTTAAGTCAACTCCCTCCTGTCACTCAACCAGTGTCCATTCTGAAGTGAGACACCTCCATCTAGTGTCCACCACACAGGCCCCCCCCCGAACATTCAGAATTGACATTCAGTGCAACACCAAATAAACGGAACTGAACACAATAAACCCCCAAAAACAGTGCACCCAGTGTCTTCAGTCTCTTTTAGGAGGTCTGACCACGTGGCCATAACGACTGTATTTAACAGTCACAGGGAACGTGGAAGGGGAAAGGGTAAGGGTAGGGGCAGGGGGCCGTCCCCGCTGCCGCCGAGGCTTCGTCGGTGGAAAGGTAGGGGTAACAACGGCCGGAGGGCATGGGACAGGGGAAGACTTGGGTGGCCGGCCCCGGCGCCGGGGCTGAGCCAGCTCCACCGGCCCGTTTGGGACCACATGAGCAGGCTTAAGACGATCGACTGAGATCTGCTCCTTATTCCCCCCCATGTCCACCACAAAGTACTTGGGGCCCGGCTCGAGGACGCGGAAGGGCCCGTCATAGGGAGCCTGCAATGGAGAACGGTGGGCATCATGACGAATGAACACATACCTCGCAGTCATCAGGTCCTTAGGAATGTAGGACTGGGGAAGGCAGTGATGTGTGGGAACTGGGGCAAACACCCTCGCTGCGTCCTGGAAGGCAGATCGGTGAGCTGTAGTGGACCAAGGGGCAGAGGAACCAGGAAGGAACTCCCCTGGGACCTTCAGCGGTTGACCAAAAACCAATTCGGCTGAAGAGGCGTGCAGGTCTTCTTTAGGGGCAGTACGCAGGCCCAACATGACCCACAGAAGACGGTCGACCCAGTTGCCGTCTGTGAGCGTGGCCCGGAGAGCGGCCTTCATGGATCTGTGAAAACGCTCACACATGCCATTGGCCTTTGGGTTGTATGCTGTGGTACGATGGAGTTTCACCCAAAGTCTCTCAGCCACGGTGCTCCACAGCTCAGAAGTGAACTGGGATCCCCTGTCCGAAGTCAGGTCCAATGGCGTGCCAAACCGAGTGACCCAGCCGAAGATAAACGCCGGAGCCACCTCCGCAGCTGTTGTTGATGACAGGGGAACAACCTCCGGCCACCTGGTGGTCCTGTCCACCATAGTGAGGAGGTGTGTGAAACCCTGAGACGGGGGAAGTGGGCCCACCAGGTCCACGTGGACATGGTCAAACCGCCTCTCTGGAATCAGAAACAGCTCCAGGGGGGCCTTAGTGTGACGATGTACCTTGGCACGCTGGCACGCCACACAGGAGGCCGCCCATACTTTGACGTCCTTCCTAAGGCCCGGTCAGATGAACTTGGCCCCTACCAGCTTGACCGACGCCTTTACCCCAGGGTGTGAAAGGGCATGAATGGTGTCAAATACCCGGTGGCGCCAGTCAGTTGGAACCATGGGGCGGGGCTGGCCAGTGGAGATGTCACAGAGGAGCGTGGCGCCGCTGTCATGAAACACCACATCCTCAAGTCGAAGTCCTGTCACAGCCGCCCTGAACGCCTGAAGGTCTGAGTCGGTGAGCTGGTCAGCAGCCATAGCAGCATAGTCGATGCCCAGGTGCACAGGGCTGACGCGCGCCCGGGAGAGGCAGTCTGCCACCTGGTTGTCTTTACTGGCTACATGCTGGATGTCGGTAGTGAACTCCAATATGGCGGAAAGTTGGCGCTGCTGCCGCCCCGACCATGGCTCTGTGGTCTTGGCCATGGCAAACGTTAGGGGCTTGTGGTCGACAAAAACTGTGAACTCGCGGCTCTCCAGCAAGAACCTGAAGTGACGTATGGCGAGGAAGAGGGCCAGGAGCTCCCTGTCGAATGTACTATACTTCCTCTCGTTGTCGCGCAGCTTCCTACTGAAGAAGGCCAGAGGCTGCCAGGCGCCAGCCACCCACTGCTCGCACACCGCACCTACTGCATAATCGGAGACATCGGTGGTGAGGGCTATAGGAGCAGCAGGAGATGGGTGTGCCAGCATGGCGGTGTTGGCAAGGGCAGCCTTAGAGCCCTCGAATGCCTGGACCCGCTCCGGGGACCAGCCCACGTCATCGTTGGCTCTCTTCCCCTTCAACGCCTCATACAGAGGTCTCATCAGGTGAGCCGCATGGGCTATAAACCTATTGTAAAAATTAACCATCCCCAGGAACTCCTGGAGAGGTTTGATGGTGAGGGGGCGGGGGAAAGCAGCAATTGCCTCCACCTTGGCGGGTAGAGGAACAGCCCCCTGGGAAGAGACATGGTGGCCCAGGAAATCCATAGCCGGCAGGGCAAACTGACATTTGGCCAGGTTCACGATCAGCCCATGCTCGTTGAGCCGCTCGAACAGTTGACGGAGATGTCCCCGATGCTCCTCCACCGATGCACTGGCTACCAGGATGTCATCCAGATAAATAAACAAAAATGACAGGCCTCGCAGCACAGAGTCCATCAGCCGCTGGAATGTTTGCGCTGCCCCTTTAAGGCCGAATGGCATGCGCAGGAATTCAAACAGTCCAAACGGGGTGATAATGGCAGTCTTGGGCACGTCGAGCGGATGGACCAGCATCTGGTGATAGCCCGCCAGGTGGGCAGAGAAATCCTGGATATGTGGCACTGGGTACCGGTCATGAGTGGTGATGTTATTTAGGCGACGGAAATCACCACACGGATGCCACTTCCCGTCCGCCTTGGGGACCATGTGTAGTGGGGAGGCCCAAGGACTGTTGGACCGGCGCACAATGCCGAGCCGTTCCATTGTGGCAAACTCCTCCCTGGCTATTGCCAGTTTACAGCATCCAGGCGGCGCGCCCGTGCATAAACTGGCGGGCCCACCGTTGGGATGTAATGTTCCACCCCATGCTTGGCGACAGAGGCAGAGAAAGTGGGGACAGTCAGAGCAGGAAACTCAGCGAGGAGGCGCTGGTACATATCGCCTGTGGCGAGCATATTGGCCAGGGCAGGCGGCCCCGGCCCCCCCAGTGTTCAGGGGTATGTGTCGAAGGACGGTTCGCAACGTCCACTAACAGTCTGTGAGCACACAAAAAATCCGCGCCCAGTATAGGCACCGACACTGAAGCAATAATAAATTCCCAGCTAAACTGCTGTCCATGTAAACACATAGTCACGTACCTGGTACCAAACGTACGGATGGAAGTCCCATTAGCCTTGTCCAGGGGTGGTCCATGTCCGTTTCCCAAGGCGTCCGTGGCCGACGCAGGCAGGATGCTCCTCTGGGCGCCCGAATCCACCAACAGACGCCTTCCAGACAACGTGTCCTCGATAAACAACAGCTCGTTGATATTGACGCCAACGCTCATAGCCGCTAACGAGCGCCGGCTATCGCGTTTCCCTGGTTACAAAAGGTGCATGGTGGAACACAGCTCTTTGCTTTGTTGCCAAAACGGCGATGATAATAACAAAGCCCTCTATCATCCCTCTGTGTCTGATCCCTGCGATCAGCCACCCGATCAGACACAGCAGCCACACAGTACTGACGGGAGGCCAGTAGAATTCTGTCCGCCTCTTCTGCCAATCCCCGGTAATCCTTGGTGCGCACGAGAGGTGAGCTGGCCAGAGCCGTGCGCACCGGAGTCGGGAGTTGACGCAGGAACAGCTGCACAAAAATAAATGTGGCGTCACCTGAACCGAGCAGTGCTAGCATGTTCTCCATCAGTTCTGTTGGTTTACTGTCCCCCAATCCGTTGAGGGACAATAGGCGCTCCGTGCGCTCTGCATCTGACAGCTGGAAAAGCCGCAACAGCTGTTCTCTGAGCGCGTTGTATTTGCCGGCTGCTGGTGGTTCTCTCAGGAATCCCATCACCCGGCGTGTAGTGGAGGAATCCAATACCGCGACAACATGATAATATTTCGTCTCATCCGACGTTATTCCGCTGAGGTGAAATTGTGCCTCGATGTGCTGAAACCACGGGGCCGGGTCATGCTGCCAAAACTCTGGCAACTTGACTGTAGCTGCATACACTGCGGGAACCACAGCCGGTGGATTCTCGTTATTGCTCATATTTCACACGTTTAGGGTCACCACTCTGGAAGTACATCAATGAGACGAGCAGACGGAGTATCGAGTCTCTGAACTTTACTTCCAAACAAATCCAACAGAACCAAGGTACAGC
>NC_140173.1:34331621-34359121 GCF_963971535.1 Notolepis coatsorum | reverse complement strand
TATGGTAACTCAGTTACGTCTATTCTGCATCGAACATTGTACATATGTCTATACTGAACACTGTGACCTCATTTTCTACTTCTAATTTACATGCTATACTATTTTATTTGATACTTATCTTGTCTAGCACAGTCTCTGGAGCGTAACAGTAAGAAGCATTTTGTATAAAAGTATTCTGTACTTCTGTATGACAACTATTAAAGAAACTTGAAACTTGAAACTTGAAGAGCGCCATCTGGTGGCCGATCGGCGGATCGCTCTAACCGGAAATGGAAGCTGGTGCCCATTCCAATTCGGTCCGATCACTCGCTAATAGTCCCGGGACTCAAGCTAGACACAATGGATAGCAATCCGTTACCAATAACTCGATAAACAACATGATTTGGACCTATATACTATTATACAACCTGGAGATGGATCGCGTATTTCTACATCCCATAATAGGAATATTTCTGCTCCACGTTCATCGCCCAACGGCCCGAGGAAGCTACGGTTAGTTTCAGCGTTTTTTTTTAACGTGTTCGATATAAACTGCTCTGATGATCATATCACCCACACTAGATGAATCATCTAACGTTGGCCACAGAATTATAAACGACCCCCCCCCCCATCCGGTCAACATCAGATGATATGTAGTAACTTCTAGAAGCACGTCCATTTGAAATGTTTTATCTTGCGCCGATTGCTATCAAACTGTATACAATCATCAATATAATGCATTTAGGGCTATAAATCACGTTCTGGAGAAAGCTGCAGAAAACGATAAAAACATACTTATACTTTAGACCAGGGGTCGGGAACCTATGGCTTGCAAGCCATAATATGGCTCTTCTGGTGACAGCATATGGCTCCCAGAATTTTTTGAGTAAAAAAAATATATATATATATATTTTTTTTTAATACTTGTGATATTTCTTAATAATACTGTGTCATTTAAAAGTAAACAGAAATTAGTTTTGAAGATACAGCTAATAGTATCTGTAGCTGAAGATATAGCGAGCAGAGCTGGCGAGGGAACACAAGTGGACAGAAATTAAAAATCTTCAACCTGAAGACCAGCTGATTCTTAAAACTTGGAACGAGCTTCCTGTGACATACCACACAATGCAGCGTGAGTATTGCCGTATATTGACCATATTTGGCTCTACATATGCATGTGGGCAGTCATTCTTGCATATGAGGAACATTAAGACCAACCTACGCTCACGTTTAACTGATGGAAGCCTCAACGCCTGCATGAAGCTCAACCTCACCACGTATGAACCAGATTACAAGGCCATCAGCAAAACCATGCAGCACCAGAAGTCGCATTAAAAGTAAGACATATTTAATTCATTATACGTTAAAAATACTATATGGCTCTCAATGAAATATATTTAGAAATATTTGGCTTTTATGGCTCTCCCAGTCAAAAAGGTTCCTGACCCCTGCTTTAGACCGTATTTTAGTATGAAGTGTGTGTATGTGTGTGTGTGAGAGATAGAGAGAGAGAGATGAGGAAGGGGCAAGAGAGAAAGAGAGCTGGGAGAGTGTGTGTGTGAGAGAGAGAGAGAGAGAGAGAGAGAGGGGGGGGGTGAGTCCTCAGCCCTTGTGTAGGTGAATGTAACAAGTTCCTAATGTTTTCTTTCCCCTATTATTTCATGCACACTTTATTCATTGTTTTAAATTATTATTTTCTTTTAAGTTATTTTGTGCATCACTCTGTTTTGAATTTGATGCAAATTTGCAATGCATAAGGGTCATCCCTTTGTGTTAAATGGCTGCATAAAGCAAGCATTTGTTGACTTGCATGTTGATAAGAGTATTAAAACTTAAAAAATATCAGTTTAAGGTAGATTTAGAAAAGAAAAAAAACACGATTAATTTGCGATTAAACTATGGACAATCATGCGATTAATCAGATTAAATATTTAAATCGATTGACAGCACTCATGTATATGTATATGTATATTTATATGTATATGTATACGTATTTGTAGGTTATATGTATAATGTGTATGTGTATGTATATGTGTATGTGTATGTGTATGTGTGTATGTATTTGTATATGTATATTTATATGTATACATATTTGTGTATGTGTATTTGTATGTGTACAGTAAGTGTATGTATAATAATGTGTATGTATATATAGACCACTGCAGTAGTTTAACAAACACCACTAAAAGTTTCTGTTACACATCATCCGGTGACAACGCTCCACATAATATGGATGTCAGATTGTAAATATATGTAATGTTGTAGTGGGTGCTATGGACATAATTCACCATTGTATTGTTTTGATGTATTGATGGGGCACTGTCACTTTAAGGAGGTTGGTTGGGGTTGGGCTTAGAGAAGACGCGCTGGTGGAATGTCATTGATAAAATGTTTGTTTACTACGAGCTGTCGAATACTAGTACGGCATAGATCTGACAGCTGTCACTTGTGCTAAAAATATAATAAATGACACACGGCTTGGTGTTGTCGCAAGATAGAAATTGTGCGTTTCTCCTTTCCGACGATTTCTACATTGGTGACCCTGTTATAAGTTTTGAAGACGCTTCCGCGGCTACGAAGTTTCGCTGAAATTACCTGAGTTCTGGGAGTCGTCAGCCTCGGCATGGTTTGCGCAAACGGAGGCACAGTTCGAGCTGCGTGAGATTACCTCGGATACCACAAGATATTATTATGTGGTGTCAGCCCTGGGATGTTCGACAGCCAGCAGAGTGGTGAGCCTCCTCAAGAACCCTCCGGCTCGGGATAAATATCTCACGATCAAGTCTCATCTGTTAAAGACATTCGAACTTTCCGATACCGAGCGGGCCAGCCGGTTGTTTTATTTGCAAGGGCTCGGTGATAGCAAGCCATCGGAGCTCATGGATAGGATGCTGGATTTATTGGGGTAGCACAAGCCTGATTTCCTTTTCATGCTACTTTTCCTGCGTCAGCTGCCTTCTCCGGTTCGGGCCGCTCTGGCCAACACCACTATAGACGATTGCTGCGCTCTGGCCGAGGAGGCTGATACGTTTTTTTTGGCTGGTCAACAGCACTGTGCAGCGGCAGTTTTCCCAACCCAAGCCTTTGTTTCACCGCCGGGAGACTGGAATATCACCGCTGCAGCGACAGCCCCTCACCAGCAGCGTGACATCGGGCTGTGTTTTTATCATGCACGGTTTGGACCTAAAGCCAAGCAGTGCCGCCCGCCGTGCAGCTTCAGTGGGCCGGGAAATGCCCGGGCCGGCTCTCATTAGTGGCCATGAGCGTCGGTCGGGCTGGCAGGCTACTGTTTGTCCAGGACACCATCTCCGGGCGGCGTTTCATGTGCGACACGGGCACGCAGAGGAGTGTCTTGCCGGCTTCTAGAGTGGACATCCTATCCGGCGGACACGGACCCCCCATGGAGGCCGCCAACGGCACCCCCATCCGCACACACGGCACCAGGTATGTCGAAATGTGTTTTAGTGGCCAACGGTTTGGCTGGGACTTTATCACAGCTAATGTAGCCGTCCCTCTTCTAGGCGCTGATTTTTTGTGTGATTATGGACTGTTAGTGGATGTAAAAAATTTCCGCTTAATTGATGCCATTACGTTCTGCTCTTATGGTGGTGCGCTTGGGGGTGCAGACTCCATCAGACTCTCTAGCATGCTCTCCGCCGCAGATGAGTTTCAACACCTTCTCGCCGAGTTCCCGGGCCTCACGCGGCCCACGTTCTCATCATCTACAGCCAAGCATGGAGTGGAGCATCATATTGCCACGACCGGCCCTCCGGTCTATGCCCGGGCTCGGCGCCTCGACCCGGTCAAGCTCAGCATTGCCAAGACAGAGTTCGAGAACATGGAACGCCTCGGCATTGGCCGTCGCTCCGACAGCCCATGGGCCTCCCCCCTCCACATTGTCCCCAAGCTGGGAGGGGAGTGGCGCCCGTGTACCCAGTCCCGCACATTCAGGACTTTTCTGCCCGCCTTTCAGGGAAATTAATGTTTTCCAAGGTGGACCTTGTGCGTGGGTATCATCAGGTGCCCGTCCAACCGCTGGACGTCCCCAAAACAGCAGTCATAACTCCATTTGGACTATTTGAGTTTCTGCGCATGCCATTCGACCTCAAAAATGCTGCACAGACGTTCCAGCGCCTTATGGACTCTGTGCTACGAGACTTGGATTTTATTTTTGTATACTTGGATGATATCCTCATAGCCAGCGCCTCTAAGGCTGAGCACATGTCCCACCTCCGGATGCTTTTTGAGCAGCTAAATGAGCATGGACTGATAATCAACCCGGCCAAATGCCAGTTTGGGCGGTCGACCATTGACTTCCTGGGGCACAGAGTCACTAAAGAGGGAGCGGTCCCTCTTCCCATGAAGGTGGAAGCTGTGATGAATTTTCCCCGGCCGCCCACTGTTAGGTCACTGCAGGAGTTTCTCGGAATGATCAACTTTTATCACCGCTTTATTCCCTCGGATTATGCGGCCTTTGTACGAGGCCCTTAGGGGTAAAGCGCCAAAACATGCTGTCGACTGGTCTGCAGAGAGAGACAAAGCTTTACTGGATGCCAAGGCTGCCCTAGCCAACGCCACCATGCTGGCACATCCTTCCTTTAAGGCCCCGATCTCCATCACCACCGACGCCTCAGCCGTGGGCGCAGTGTTTGAACAGTGGGTAGCCTTGGCAGCCGCTCGCTTTTTTCAGCCGCCAGTTAAGCCCCAGCGAGCAGAGGTATAGCACCTTCGGTCGGGAGCTCCTCGGCCTCTACCTTGCCATCCGCCATTTTCCTTTCCTGCTGGAGGCCCGCCAGTTCACGGCCTTCGTGGATCACAAGCCGCTGACGTTCGCCATGGCCAAGGTGTCTGAGCCATGGTCCGCCCGTCAACAGCGACAGCTCTCATATGTCTCAGAGTTCACTACTGACATTCAACATGTGGCAGGTAAAGCAAACCTTGTTGCAGACTGCCTCTCCCGGGCTGTAGCGGGCACCATCCACTTGGGGCTGGATTACACCGGTATGGCGGCAGACCAGGCTACCGACCCTGAAGTGCGAGATTTCAGGTCAGCCACCTCAAGCCTGCGGTTAGAGGATGTGGTTTTTGACAGCGCTGGCACCACACTCCTGTGTGATGTCTCTATGGGACAGCCCCGCCCCATCGTTCCCACAGGATGGAGGCGGCGTGTTTATGACGCTGTTCACGGCCTCTCCCACCCGGGAAAGAAACCTACACAGAGACTAGTGTCCGCCAAGTTTGTCTGGCCTGGGCTTAGGAAAGATGTGAGAGACTGGGCTGACTCCTGTTTGGAGTGCCAGCGCGCTAAAGTGTACCGTCACACCAAGGCCCCCCTGCAGCACTTCCCTGTACCTGAAAGGAGGTTCGACCACGTGAACGTTGACCTAGTGGGCCCCCTGCCCCCCTCACACGGCTTCAGTTACCTCTTTACTATGGTAAACAGGACTACCCATTGGCCAGAGGCAGTTCCACTGTCAGCCACGACGTCCGCCGAGGTGGCCAGGGCCTTTATTGGAACCTGGGTCGCCCGGTTTGGCACTCCAGCCGACCTCTCTTCAGACCGGGGCCCACAGTTCACGTCCGAGCTCTGGAACACGGTCGCCAAGAGCCTGGGCGTGAAGCTACACCGGACTACGTCATACCACCCGCAGGCCAATGGGTTATGCGAGCGCTTTCACCGCTCAATGAAAGCAGCACTTCGGGCCAGCCTTACTGACAGCAACTGGGTCGACCGGCTCCCGTGGGTCATGCTTGGTCTCAGGACGGCCCCCAAGGAAGACCTTCAGACCTCCTCGGCCGAGCTGGTTTACGGTCAGCCTCTGCGGGTGCCAGGGGATTTCTAACATTACTTCCCCCTGGTCTGCAGCCCAGCAGCGGACAGCGCTTCTGGAGAAGGCTAAGGTATTCACACCGGTCCCCACCTCACAGCACAGCCTCCCCCGGTCGCACGTCCCTACAAGTCTGCAGTCAGCGGAATATGTTTTCATCCGTCACGATGCCCATCGGGACCCCTTGAAACCTCCATACGACGGTCCGTTCCGTGTCCAGGAGGCTGGAGACAAGTACTTTGTCGTGGACATGGGCGGGAAGCTGGAACACATTTCCATAGACCGCCTTAAACCGGCTCATGTGGACTTGGGCAAACCTGTTGGACTGGCCCAGCCCCCACGGCGGGGACGACCCCCTACCTTGCCCCGTCTTCTGAGTAAGGCCCACGAGACCCCCTCGCCACCTATCCTGTGCCCGAGTGGCCGTAGGGCCCTTAAGGTTTTCCCTACAGAGGCGCCGACCGCTACAGGGGTCAGGCGGAGCCGTTATGGCAGAGTTCTCCGCCCTCCTGTTCATTGACTTCTTTTGTTATGATGAATTCTGGGGGGACGTATGTAGTGGGTGCTATGGACATAATTCACCATTGTATTGTTTTGATGTATTGATGGTGCACTGTCACTTTAAGGAGGTTGGTTGGGGTTGGGCTTAGAGAAGACGCGCTGGTGGAATGTCATTGATAAAATGTTTGTTTACTACGAGCTGTCAAATACTAGCACGGCATAGATCTGACAGCTGTCACTTGTGCAAAAAATATAATAAATGACACACGGCTTGGTGTTGTCGCAAGATAGAAATTGTGCGTTTCTCCTTTCTGACGATTTCTACAATGTAATGTATAAACAGCACAGGCTATAGGCTCTAGAACATGAAGCAGGGACACAAAAAAAGAATGTAATGGCTTTAAATTAAGCCCTTAACCCCTTTGCCCGTATAGTAGAAGAGTGTATAAATGGATTACAGTGTTTGCAGGCACCTATATGTAGAGAGCTGGCCGGTCGCTTGGAGAGAGAGGGGGGCGGGGGGATGTGGGGGCTGTATTTCACTGTGTAAATAAATGATTTAACGTACTGAAACATTCCCCTTAATTCACCCTGAGAAACTCCACAAAGAGAAACCACACAAGGTTACGTGGAGGAGGAAATTAGATGATTTCATTTTCCAGACCCGGAGAAGAAGAAGAAAAAAAAATAGTATTTGTAGGAGTTAATAAATGTCACGGGCCGAAATTGACGTTCATGCCCATGAACATCATCTAACACACCCTGCGAGAGAGAGAACGAGCAGAACCAAACACCGTCTACTGTGCTCTGGCTGTTCGCACGGTCGCTGGGTCAGCAGGCCTCTCGGTGCGACGTGTGTTAAAGGGATAATTCAGATGTTGTACACATTTACATTTAGCACGTTACTTTTATCCAAAGCGACTTGCAAGTTTTGTAAACCAGGTCGGCAGGAAGGGTACAACAATTTCAGCTCAGTAACAATGTTGACACCTGGGTGCTGCAGTGTTGAGTGCATAGTAGTAGAGTCATGTTAGTATAGTAGGTAGTAATATAGGCAAGGAAAATTAAATACTGGAAGAGTGCATGATAGTAGAAGAGAGTGAGAAGGTATAGTATTTTTTTCCCCTTTCATTTCAGATATTGATTGAAGAAGTGTGTTTTTAGTTGATGGCGAAATATTGGTGGTGTTTCGGCTGTCCTGACTACTACTTACCGATGACTCAGCCAGGAGTATCACCTGGAAGTTACCTTGAAGGTGAGAACAGGGTGGAGAGAGAGCCCAATCTGAGCATGACATAAGACCAAAAGGTCCTCGGTGTGAATATGGCCCATTGCGACTTCCAGTCACCTGTCGATATTGAAAGGTCCGTTCTGCTTTTTGAAACCATAGCCCTATCTATTACTTATTATTACTATTACCAGAAATGCCATAAAAATGCCAAAATGCCAAAATTTGTGAGTGTAGTACAGAAATTACTCGATCCACCAACATATTGCTAGGGTTAGAAAAACAAGGACTATAGAGTAGAATGGAATATAATATAAATACTTTATTCACCCCGAGGGAAATTTGGCACTACAAATCGCTCACAGTAAACAGTAAACATTTAGGTAGACAAAAACAAAAGGTCACGAATAAGAATAAAAATAAGCCTAAGAATAATCTATGGTCTGGGATATAAATGTCCTATGTTACATTCTAATATAAGATATACTAATATAAAATGTCCTATGTTACATTCTAATATAAAATATACAGTAAAAATATCCAGAATATACAGTAAGTGTAAAATTGTACTATGTCGGTCTAAAAGTAAAAGTAAAAGTCCCTATCCCTTCAGTATGGACACATAGGTGACACACATCAGTGGAAGTCGCGATGCCTTTGAGGTGATCTTTTTGGTCAAAATCTTGTTTTTTGGCTAAGTCATTGGTGGTAAGTAAGAAATATGGCTAGGGGTCCAGACATCTGACTTATCCCTATAATGCATGTTGCGATATGTGCTGACCCAAACCACGGTATGGTTTTGGTCCAAATGTATTTTTTGGCTGGGTTTGGGGGGTTGTGTTTTACTAAAACAATGTCTAGGCTTTCATAATCTGCCGGTTTTAAGGCTAAATCAGAATAGATAGAGAGTCGGGAACACTTTCCAGTGACATAATTGCAGTGTATTTGCTCAAAAACATGGTTTGGTGACACTTGATATCCAATGAAACACAGCTGGTTTGACTGTAGAAGCAGAAAAGGAAGCAAGTGAAAAGGAAGGGAAGACAGAGACTTAGGAGAGGACTGAGAGATGACTGAGAGGAGTGAGAGAGACTGAGAGAGACTGAGAGGAGTGAGAGAGACTGAGAGAGACTGAGAGAGACTGAGAGAGACTGAGAGGAGTGAGAGAGACTGAGAGAGACTGAGAGAGACTGAGAGGAGTGAGAGACTGAGAGAGACTGAGAGAGACTGAGAGGAGTGAGAGAGACTGAGAGAGACTGAGAGAGACTGAGAGGAGTGAGAGACTGAGAGAGACTGAGAGAGACTGAGAGAGACTGAGATAGACTGAGAGGAGTGAGAGAGACTGAGAGAGACTGAGAGGAGTGAGAGAGACTGAGAGAGACTGAGAGGAGTGAGAGAGACTGAGAGGAGTGAGAGAGACTGAGAGAGACTGAGAGAGACTGAGAGAGACTGAGAGAGACTGAGAGGAGTGAGAGAGACTGAGAGAGACTGAGAGAGATTGAGAGAGACTGAGAGGAGTGAGAGAGACTGAGAGAGACCGAGAGAGACTGAGAGAGACTGAGAGAGGAGTGAGAGAGACTGAGAGGAGTGAGAGAGACTGAGAGAGACTGAGAGAGACTGAGAGGAGTGAGAGGAGTGAGAGAGACTGAGAGAGACTGAGAGAGACTGAGAGAGACTGAGAGAGACTGAGTAGAGTGAGAGAGACTGAGAGAGACTGAAAGAGGAGTGAGAGAGACTGAGAGAGACTGAGAGAGACTAAGTAGAGTGAGAAAGACTGAGAGGAGTGAGAGGAGTGAGAGAGGAGTGAGATGAGTGAGAGAGACTGAGAGAGAATCAGATGAGTGAGAGAGACAGAGAGAGGAGTGAGAGACTGAGAGGAGTGAGAGACTGAGAGGAGTGAGAGACTGAGAGGAGTGAGAGACTGAGAGGAGTGAGAGACTGAGAGAGGAGTGGGCAATGCATGCAACACTTGCTGACAACAGGCTTTTCTCAGATTTCTCCACAGACGTTCATAGTCCCCTGTAGACTTGTTAGTTAGCCTGTTAGCCCCTGGCGCTGCTCACACAGCTGTTCCCGGCTCAGTGTAAAACAGTCCTGGACGCTAGCAGAGTGAGTGGCGTCTGTATATGAGATCTGATTTCAATGAAATGTTGGTTAATATTACAAGCGTGTTTGTAGTGTGCAGGGGAAGACCCTGTGACAGACTACAGCCATGAAAGTAAAAATCATTGTTGAATATTATTGCGGAAATATTTATATATGTTATAATATATGATGAAACAATGTTTTATCTATTTGAATTTCCACATTTCAGAATTACATTCCTAATTTGCTCTAGCCTGCAAAGTTCTGCATCATTCTACCATGTAATAATAATGTAGTACCATGTAGTACCATGTAGTACAATGTAATACTCTATAGTACCATGTAGTACCATAGTGAGGCGGAGCTTCCTACAGGCGATATAGGCAGTTGCTAACCCTAACCCTAACCCTAATGTAACGGGTGTAAAACTCACTCCCCAGAGGCATCCAAACTCAGCGCTTAGAAGGGAATTCCTTTCTTGGCGCAGCGGTTTGTGATGTCGCCCGCGGGCGCCTGGGGTTCGACTCCCACTCAAGGCATGGTCGAATTCGTGGCAGGGGCGAGTTGCCTCTGTTACACTGGTGCCGTAGACCCGGATGCCTTGGGTGGTGTGAGTTTAGGGGGGGTGAGTGTAACGGGTGTAAAACTCACTCCCCAGAGGCATCCAAACTCAGCGCTTAGAAGGGAATTCCTTTCTTGGCGCAGCGGTTTGTGATGTCGCCCGCAGTGCGGACGCCTGGGGTTCGACTCCCACTCAAGGCATGGTCGAATTCGTGGCAGGGGCGAGTTGCCTCTGTTACACTAACCCTAACCCAAAAAAAAAAAAAAAAAAAAAAAAATTTGCTCTGCGCAGTTTTGGCGCCCTCCTCTATATCTGTAACCATTATTTTTACATAAAAAAAATTCTAACATAAGGGAAAATGAGCCAAAAATCTAAAACAGTCGGTCGGTCTGAGCCTCAGCTTTAGGAGTTCACAGTCAGAACATGCTAGAGCGCTGTGCATTGATGGGTATCGGTCAAGTGTTTATAGAATTGAGCGTTGAGGAAAGAAAGACTAACGTAAGAAAGACTAACTATGAAAAGTTCTGCATCATTCTACCATGTAATAATAATGTAGTACCATGTAGTACCATGTAGTACAATGTAATACTCTATAGTACCATGTAGTACCATAGTGAGGCGGAGCTTCCTACAGGCGATATAGGCAGTTGCTAACCCTAACCCTAACCCTAATGTAACGGGTGTAAAACTCACTCCCCAGAGGCATCCAAACTCAGCGCTTAGAAGGGAATTCCTTTCTTGGCGCAGCGGTTTGTGATGTCGCCCGCAGTGCGGGCGCCTGGGGTTCGACTCCCACTCAAGGCATGGTCGAATTCGTGGCAGGGGCGAGTTGCCTCTGTTACACTGGTGCCGTAGACCCGGATGCCTTGGGTGGTGTGAGTTTAGGGGGGGTGAGTGTAACGGGTGTAAAACTCACTCCCCAGAGGCATCCAAACTCAGCGCTTAGAAGGGAATTCCTTTCTTGGCGCAGCGGTTTGTGATGTCGCCCGCAGTGCGGACGCCTGGGGTTCGACTCCCACTCAAGGCATGGTCGAATTCGTGGCAGGGGCGAGTTGCCTCTGTTACACTAACCCTAACCCAAAAAAAAAAAAAAAAAAAAAAAATTTTGCTCTGCGCAGTTTTGGCGCCCTCCTCTATATCTGTAACCATTATTTTTACATAAAAAAAATTCTAACATAAGGGAAAATGAGCCAAAAATCTAAAACAGTCGGTCGGTCTGAGCCTCAGCTTTAGGAGTTCACAGTCAGAACATGCTAGAGCGCTGTGCATTGATGGGTATCGGTCAAGTGTTTATAGAATTGAGCGTTGAGGAAAGAAAGACTAACGTAAGAAAGACTAACTATGAAAAGTTCTGCATCATTCTACCATGTAATAATAATGTAGTACCATGTAGTACCATGTAGTACAATGTAATACTCTATAGTACCATGTAGTACCATAGTGAGGCTGAGCTTCCTACAGGCGATATAGGCAGTTGCTAACCCTAACCCTAACCCTAATGTAACGGGTGTAAAACTCACTCCCCAGAGGCATCCAAACTCAGCGCTTAGAAGGGAATTCCTTTCTTGGCGCAGCGGTTTGTGATGTCGCCCGCAGTGCGGGCGCCTGGGGTTCGACTCCCACTCAAGGCATGGTCGAATTCGTGGCAGGGGCGAGTTGCCTCTGTTACACTGGTGCCGTAGACCCGGATGCCTTGGGTGGTGTGAGTTTAGGGGGGGTGAGTGTAACGGGTGTAAAACTCACTCCCCAGAGGCATCCAAACTCAGCGCTTAGAAGGGAATTCCTTTCTTGGCGCAGCGGTTTGTGATGTCGCCCGCAGTGCGGACGCCTGGGGTTCGACTCCCACTCAAGGCATGGTCGAATTCGTGGCAGGGGCGAGTTGCCTCTGTTACACTAACCCTAACCCAAAAAAAAAAAAAAAAAAAAATATTTTGCTCTGCGCAGTTTTGGCGCCCTCCTCTATATCTGTAACCATTATTTTTACATAAAAAAAATTCTAACATAAGGGAAAATGAGCCAAAAATCTAAAACAGTCGGTCGGTCTGAGCCTCAGCTTTAGGAGTTCACAGTCAGAACATGCTAGAGCGCTGTGCATTGATGGGTATCGGTCAAGTGTTTATAGAATTGAGCGTTGAGGAAAGAAAGACTAACGTTAGAGAACTATGAAGAGGCAAAAGCCATCCGGCCATCCAGTATAAAAAGAGAAGAAAAGAAGAAGACGAGAAACGTGCCAAGGTGAAAGGTATGCAATTTTGTACAACTTCCAAGACCTGCCACACCAAGAGCTGATGAAGCAAGCAGAGGCACTTGTACACACCTTAAACCATGGAGGGCAATCTGATTTGGATGGGAAGGAGCTGGCTCAGGAGTTGGAAAATTTGATGTGATTGATGACTTTGCAGCGAGGAAGGCCAGAAGGATTGCACTGTAAATGGAAACCAGTAGGAGCTACAGGCTAACCTTGAAGTGTGATGATAGGGAGTGGAATGTAAATAGTTCTTTAGACAAAGTGAATTTGTAATTTTTATTTATTTGTTTGTTTATTTAGCATATTATATTTTGATTATATATGTGTAACATATTTTACAATACATAATTTTCTTTTAAAGCAAATTTGAACCTTATTTTATTGTTTGTTATTGTTATTATTATTATTGATTGTTAGCTAAGTTGTTTGTTTTAATTCTTTAGTGTGCACTTTACATTTCTTCTTAATTTTCTTTGAAAGCAAATTTGCACATTCTTTTATTGTTTGTTATTATTATTATTATTATTATTATTATTATTATTATTATTATTATTATTATTATTAATATTAATATTATTATTATTATTATTATTATTATTATTATTATTATTATTATTATTATTATTATTATTATTATTATTATTATTATTATTATTATTATTATTATTATTATTATTATTATCATTATTATTATTATTATTATTATTATTGTGTGTTAGCTAAGTTGTTTATTTGTTTAAATTCTTTAGATTGCACTTTACATTTATTCTTAGCTCTTGTTCTTGCTTGTAAAAAATAAAGGTGCAGTACTTTACTGTATAACTGTTAACCCTCGGTCGTGAAAGGGTTAACCTTCTGTGTATTGTTGCAGTGAAAAGGGTTAACCGGTTGGTAGCGCAGCTGTTGTGAAGGGCCAGATTAAACCGAATATATATATTTATTTATATATATATATTTAATTGTATTTGTATATTCTCTAATATTCCCTGATATCCCTTGTATATTCCTTGTACAATATGCATTGAATATCCATTCTAGCCTACTGAACATCCCATAATAGTCTCCATTCTACTATTGGTCGAGACCTTGGTTCCAGGCTGCCATACCCCTCAGACCCAGTTCAAACGTACCGCTCGACATGTACGAACAAGTCCTAGTTCCGCGTAGGAATTTGGCTACCGCACCACTAATGGGACTATTTGTTCATAGTGCGTATATATACTGCGCTACTAAAGTAGGACTTTCTTTTCAGTCCAGTTTCTTACCCTCCAATAGAGTCACAGACGTAAAGCCTCCCCGCGATGCCACGTGTGGGAGTAAGGCCAAGTTCGCCTACCATCGGTATTGAGACATCGTGTATATTAATATTTGAATAGTCATATTTGGCACTATATCGTCGAGTTGGACGTAGTCTATTAAGCTAATAATAGTCTGTTAATATATAGTGCTTCGGGCGGTGAGAATACTACCGTAGTCAGTACCCCATCGTTTCGGGCAGAGAACTGGCTGCTTACCCAGGGTGGTTGACCCTATGTGAAGCTGCACCCGAGGAGCCCCAGAGCCGACGAGCGAGTGGACCTGTATACCGGATTATTCTACCGACGACAGCCCGCCTTCCCAGGCATGGATTATGCTTTGGATACTTTGATTATTCTATGGATAAAGACCCCCGACACTACCGTGTGTTGGAACCCCCCCCCCCTGGAGAGGTCGCAAGGTGAGGAGACGCTCTGCAAGACGAGGTCTCTCCACATCTCTCCCCCGTGGACCGGAGAGAGCCGGCCCACAAAGAGTCCACCTGCTTTCATCTGTGGTCCAAGGATCGCCGGCGCATTGAACGGCACTACAGTGGGTTCTCCTGGGATACCCTTGGCCGGACGAGGCAGCTGGATTCTACCCCCCCCCCCCCTCCTACTCCTGTCGGCTTACAAGCGACCGGATTAACCCCCTCTAGTGTATCCAGCCTATAATCATTAAAGTATCATTGCTGTTATTCCTTAACTATTCCAGGTTGTATATTTACCACCTGCGCCTTCAGAGATTGGACATTATCTATTGATATACCGACGAATACTCCTTGCCATAAAAGTGCATACTATTTCAATTCATAAATGTAATTAAGTGATTAAGTGTTTAGTCTACACACCATCGCTGTGTAGGCAATAAAGACCTGTTTCTAATTCGTACATTTGTGTTGGATCCGTTTCATCTACGTGAGAGTGTTCATGATAATATATTTATGCCGTGTACTGGGTGGCCGAATATTAAGTACAAAGGTAGTGGTAGTAAGTATCATATCTAGTAATACAGTCAGGGAATTGTACCCCTCAGTTACAATTGGTCCTTCGAGCCGGAGGGTAATCAGTGTAATATTAATATAGTGTTATTAATATTGAAATGGCCTATTATGAACACTCCACGAAACGATCCTCCTAACCAACGCCCGCAGCGCGAACGACGGCTCCCTCAGTACTTAGAGGCTTACGCTGTCAGTCAACAACCTAGTCTTCTACTAACAGTAAACGCGGTAAAACTAGAAAGTAAAAGTATGTCTAACCCCAACGCCCAGACTACCCCGACCATAGAGGCCCCTACGGGCTCTAATGTAACTGACCAAGTTCACGGTGGGGACCAGTGGGAACCAGACATGACTTCACACCCCGCCAGTACTGAAGAAGTAGTCCCCGATGAGTCCCGGGAGGAATACAACGCTACCGAGAGAGAACTCGGCACGGAAGAAGACGGGGAGAGCACCGTGGAGATAGAGCTCCAAGGCTCCGCAAGGAGTACCCCGAGGGAAGGCTCCCCTATACAACCGCCTTCTCCCAGCGAGGCAGAGAGGACCCTACAGCAGGCCTTCCTCATCAGCCTGAACGCCGCTGCTGAACGCGACCGACTGCAGATCCAGCAGCGGAGCGAAGAAGAGCAGATACGTCTAGAAATAAGACGCATTCAGATGGAAGAGAATGTGGCCCGAGAACGAGCCGGTGCTCAAAGGGACGCAGAGCGCGACAGACAGCAAGCGCAACTAATAGAACAGCTGATCAGACGGACAACACCCTCTCCCTCCGCCAGAGGCTCCAGGAACTCGTCTAGACACACCTCCAGGGCGGCATCCCCTAGCCGAGTAAACAACCCTGAACTTGACCAACAGACGAGGTCTATACCCCCCACAGACCACCTCCCCCCACCGGTCCAAGCGAGACCTAGCAACCGGGAAGGAGCAGCATATCCTGTGGAGAGGCTAAACCAGAGACTACAAGCACTGGATGACCTAACTGAAGACGAAGAGGAAGAGGAGGAGAACCACGCCCGAAGACAGCACAGTACTCTACCGGACCAGGAGGTCCGGTACAGCCCAGGCTATACTCCCGCGGAGCTGCGCTACAGACCCCCGACTCTATACACGGGTGAGCACGACGCACGACCCGCACCGAGGAACAGCACCTGGACAAGCGGGCCATGGTACACTGCCGGTACCAGCCCATACCAAGAAGCGGGAGGAGACTCGCCTAGGAGGCCTCTCCCCCAACGCTCGCCGATGTATCCACAGTCAGCGTCATACATTGGCACGCCTATGGTACCCGACTTCACCCAAGAGAACCGGGCCCAGTATACAGAACTCCGCATGTGTCTGGAGACCATGTTGGTGGATGTATTGGATGAACGCCACAAATACGCCATCCTACTGCAGCACTTAAAGGTGCCCCGCGCACATAATATAGCGCTCGCCTACGCGACTTCCACCACCCCATACACAGCAGCGCTGGTAGCATTGGACCAGAGGTATGGGCGCATATGGGATTACGTGATCCAGGAGATCCGACACATCGACCGCTTACCCCCAGCAATAGACAATCGAACACTGGACGACCTGTCCATCAGAGTGCAGTCCCTGGTAGGGATGTTGGGAGCGCAAAGAGAGAAGGGGAAGTATGAACTTTACGCCAACTCAAATGTGGAAAGGATCCTGGAGAAGCTGCCGCCCGCTCGTCAGGAGCGCTTTAGGCGGCAGAGGGACCACAGAGACCCGAATGGCCCCGAACCGAACCTCCTCGATCTAGCAGACTTCCTGGCGAGAGAAGTCAGCAGCCTACGGCTAGATACATTCGGACGGAGCACCCCTGGCTCCAGAGAAGGAACCAGACGACTAAATGATGGAAGAAGATCGGTGACTGTGATGCACCAATCGGAGTCAGTACCGAGCAGCAGGAGCCACAGTACCCCCTCCAGAACGGAGAAGTGGAAGATAGTGTGCCCCTACTGTGAGAAAGAACACTGGCTAGCACAATGTGACTCCTTCCCCAAGCTGAACGCGGAGGAAGCAGGTCAATGGATAAAGTCCAACAAGCGCTGTTTTCGCTGTGCGCGCTCACACATGGCAGCCGAATGCCGCTTAAAGAAAAGGTGCACCAAGTGCGATGGAGCCCACCTGGACATACTTCATGACAGTAACAGACGGCGCCCTTCACCTGCACCATCCAGCCGCAAAGCGAGCGTCATGTACATCGATCCCGCCAGCAGCAGTGGAGCCCGAGTACTCCTAAAAGTAGTGCGTGTGACACTAAGCTACCAGAATAAAGTCCTGGACACTTACGCCGTCCTCGATGACGGGTCAGAGAAGACCCTGCTGCTCGCCTCCGCTGCGGCCCAGCTAGGGCTGCGGGGAAGCGAAACCCAAATGACAATTCGGACAATAAGACGAGATTTGAAGACGATAAAGGGCGAGAATGTCTCATTCTCTATCGCAGCAAGCGGCCAGCCTGAGCGACGGTACCAGATTGCAGACGCTTTCACCAGCCAAGAAATAGGACTGTCACGGTACACATACCCCGTCGCCAAGCTGATGGAGAAATATGCACATCTGCGCAAGTTACCGATCCCGCTCATAGACAATGCTATGCCGACCCTGTTGATAGGCTCCGACCATGCAGACCTCATTGTCCCGATAGACCGGGTTCATACCGGACCCCGAGGCTGTCCTGCAGCAGTCGAGACCCGTTTGGGATGGACTCTCCAAGGCCCGCTCGCCAAATCTCTCAACCGAAGTACAGCCACTAGATGTCTCCACTCCCGAGTCACAGAGGGAGAAACCGCACTCCTGCAACACGTAGAGCGGCTATGGAGCTTGGAACAAATGCCCTTTAAGAATGGAAAGAAAGACATTCGCTCTAAAGATGACATTTACGCCATTCACCTCCTCGAGACAGGGACCAAGAGAGTCCCGGTCAACGGCGTGTTGAGATACGCCACGCCACTCCTGCGGCGAGAAGGAATGCCTACTTTCCACGCCAAGACAGACGCCATAGAACGGTACCTGCTGAACACGGAGCGGCGCTTAGCCAAGAACCCCGCCCAAGAGAGTGTATACCGCGCTGAGATTGAGAAGCTCATCACAGCGGGACACGTCACAAAGATGGACATTAAAGAGGCTGACCAGACCACTGAATCGTGGTACGTGCCCCACCACAAGGTCCATCACAACGGTAAAGACCGCATAGTATTTAACTGCAGCTACCAGATCGGATCCCAAAATCTGAATAAAGAGTTACTGCCCGGTCCCACACTCGGCCCCTCCCTACTCTGCGTTCTACTCCGCTTCCGCCAGGAAAAGGTGGCCATCAGCGGGGACATTAAAGGAATGTTCCTGCAGGTGAGATTAGTAGAGGCGGACAAGCCCCTGTTACGGTTCCTATGGAGAGAGAAGCCAGGAGATGAGCACCCAGCCATCTACCAATGGGAAGTCCTCCCCTTCGGAACGACGTGCAGCCCCTGCTGTGCAACATTTGCACTACAGAAACATGTAGCAGAGGACCCAGCAGCGGACGAAGAGGTCCGACACAGCGTAAAGAACAGCTTCTACGTAGACAACTGTCAGAGAAGAGCGCTATATAAATCCAATCCATTATTATTATTATTATTACAAAGCCTTTCAACCCAGGAAGAAGCCGAGGCTCTCCTGATTAAACTCCGCGCCTCATTGATCAAAGGCGGCTTTGATCTCAGGCAGTGGGCCAGCAGCGATCCGCAAGTACTGCGCAGCCTCTCCTCCGAGGACAAGGCAGCCAGCAGCGAGACCTGGATGGCTACAATCCCGGGAGAAGCCCAGGAGATGACCCTGGGATTGGTGTGGCGATTCAAAACAGATTCGCTTCACTACAGACACAAGCCCCTGACTACGGAGCAGGGAAGGCCGGCGGCGGCGCCGACCACCAGACGGAGTGTGTACACAACACTCGCCCGACAATATGACCCGCTAGGATGTATTCTACCGTACACCACCAGGGCAAAAATGATTGTACGAGCATTGTGGGACAAGGACCAGGGCTGGGACGACCCCATTCCCGCACACCTTGCATCCACCTGGAGAGAGTGGGAGATGGAGCTCCACTCACTCCCAGGCGTTAATATGCGCCGAAGCTACTTCCCACCCACGGTGAGGCCAGAGACATGTAAAATGGACTTACACGTCTTCAGTGACGCCTCAGAGGTCGCATACGGATCAGTAGCCTACTTGCGGGCCCAAGACCAAGGGGGAGAGATCTACACAGCATTTGTCCTCGCCCGCTCGAGAGTAGCCCCACGCAAGCAACAATCTATCCCACGTCTAGAGCTCTGCGCAGCCCTAGCCGGAGCGCACCTAGCCACGCTCATCCAACGTGAGCTCACCATACCGGTGTCTAGAACAATCCTGTGGTCAGATTCCACGACGGTACTCCCCTGGATCAAATCGGACTCATGCAAGTACAAAGTCTTCGTGGGAGTCAGAGTCACCGAGATTCAAGACTTAACCGAAGAGTTAACCGGAGAAACAGAGTGGCGCTACGTTGATACAAAACAGAACCCAGCTGACGTCATCACCCGGGGGATGCCCCTGGATGACCTCACCCGTCGCAATGTCTACAGTGACGGCCCCGCATTCCTAAGACTCCCGGAAGGACAGTGGCCCATGCCTATCCCGAGGGCAGCAAGTCCAGAGGAGGTGGAAATTAAGAAGTCTGTGTTCTGTGGATTGAGCACCGTAGCCTCCACCGACCCTAACATAAACGATTGCACGTCCATAGAGAGTGCACAACAAAGAACATTCCTGCGGTACCACCCGGAGTGCAAGTCCCCCGCTGATATGTCAGCGGCTAACTACGAGGAAGCAGAATTGCTTCTACTGCAGCGAGCCCAGAGAGACTCGTTCCCCGATGAATTGGCCTGTCTACAGGGAGGAAAGCCCGTCCCATCCGACAGCAGATTAATTCACCTGGCCCCCGAGAGCGACGCTCACACCCTCATCAGAGTGGGTGGTCGCCTACGCAGAGCCCCCAATCTACCGGATGACATTAAATACCCGATCGTATTGAACAGCCGACACAAGGTCACAGAGCTGATTATAAAGAAATACGATGAGGATGTACATCACGCAGGAGCAGAAAGAGTCTTCGCGGAAATCAGACGTCGTTACTGGATCCTACAAGGAAGAGAGGCGGTACGACGCTTCCAACGAACATGTCTAGACTGCCGCAAGTGGCGCGCGCAGCCCAGCATACCAAGGATGGCTGACCTTCCTCCATGTCGCCTCCGAATCGGTGACAAGCCATTCCACTCAACGGGTATGGACTGCTTTGGCCCGCTGCACATAAAGAAAGGAAGAGGAACCGAGAAGCGGTGGGGTATTGTATTCAAATGCATGACCACCAGAGCGATACACATCGAGCTTCTCCCGACCATGAGCACAGACTCATTCCTTATGGCCTTCCGTAGATTCATATCACGGAAAGGAAGACCGTCTACCCTATTGTCCGATCATGGGACAAACTTTAAAGGCGGCGAAAGAGAGCTGAGAGAGAGCTTCCAAGCTATGGGCCCAGAACTTAAGACCCACCTCGCTCCAGCACAGGTTGATTTCCAATTCAACCCCCCAAACGCACCCCACTTCGGTGGCACTTGGGAACGAGAAGTGCGCTCCATAAAGACAGCCCTGTACGCAGTACTTGGGGCCCAGACTGTGGCGGAAGAAGTCCTAATGACAGTCCTCACGGAGATTGAGGGAGTACTTAACTCGAAGCCCCTCGGATATGTCTCCAGTGATGTGGCGGATATCGACCCAGTTACCCCCAACACACTCCTGATGGGGCGGCTAGATCCCACATTACCCCAGACAATGTACCGGCCTGAAGAAGCGAACGGCCGACGAATGTGGAGGTACAGCCAAGTATTAGCCGACAAGTTTTGGAACAGTTTCCTACTGCACTACCTACCGTCTCTACAGACCCGCCAGAAGTGGGTAAAGGAGAGAGACAATTTGACAGAAGGAACAGTCGTCATGATTATTGATCAATCACTGCCCAGAGCTATGTGGCCGGCCGGCCGCGTAAGCAAAGTGATCACCGGTGCCGACGGCAAGGTCCGAGCAGCTGAAGTGCTCGTCCAGGGTCGCACTTACACCCGTCCCGTGGCAAGGCTCATAGAACTGCCTCGACTCCCAGACACAATCGATGATGACCATGACCCTACAACCCTATGACTTTGTGAAGTTGACTGACCCCTACAGCAAACCCTTATGTGTAAATAGACAACGCGATTAATCTGTCTCCGTTTAACTGATTAGGTCCGGGACCTATTCAGGGGGTGGCTGTTGTGAAGGGCCAGATTAAACCGAATATATATATTTATTTATATATATATATTTAATTGTATTTGTATATTCTCTAATATTCCCTGATATCCCTTGTATATTCCTTGTACAATATGCATTGAATATCCATTCTAGCCTACTGAACATCCCATAATAGTCTCCATTCTACTATTGGTCGAGACCTTGGTGCCAGGCTGCCATACCCCTCAGACCCAGTTCAAACGTACCGCTCGACATGTACGAACAAGTCCTAGTTCCGCGTAGGAATTTGGCTACCGCACCACTAATGGGACTATTTGTTCATAGTGCGTATATATACTGCGCTACTAAAGTAGGACTTTCTTTTCAGTCCAGTTTCTTACCCTCCAATAGAGTCACAGACGTAAAGCCTCCCCGCGATGCCACGTGTGGGAGTAAGGCCAAGTTCGCCTACCATCGGTATTGAGACATCGTGTATATTAATATTTGAATAGTCATATTTGGCACTATATCGTCGAGTTGGACGTAGTCTATTAAGCTAATAATAGTCTGTTAATATATAGTGCTTCGGGCGGTGAGAATACTACCGTAGTCAGTACCCCATCGTTTCGGGCAGAGAACTGGCTGCTTACCCAGGGTGGTTGACCCTATGTGAAGCTGCACCCGAGGAGCCCCAGAGCCGACGAGCGAGTGGACCTGTATACCGGATTATTCTACCGACGACAGCCCGCCTTCCCAGGCACGGATTATGCTTTGGATACTTTGATTATTCTATGGATAAAGACCCCCGACACTACCGTGTGTTGGAACCCCCCCCCCCTGGAGAGGTCGCAAGGTGAGGAGACGCTCTGCAAGACGAGGTCTCTCCACATCTCTCCCCCGTGGACCGGAGAGAGCCGGCCCACAAAGAGTCCACCTGCTTTCATCTGTGGTCCAAGGATCGCCGGCGCATTGAACGGCACTACAGTGGGTTCTCCTGGGATACCCTTGGCCGGACGAGGCAGCTGGATTCTACCCCCCCCCCCCCTCCTACTCCTGTCGGCTTACAAGCGACCGGATTAACCCCCTCTAGTGTATCCAGCCTATAATCATTAAAGTATCATTGCTGTTATTCCTTAACTATTCCAGGTCGTATATTTACCACCTGCGCCTTCAGAGATTGGACATTATCTATTGATATACCGACGAATACTCCTTGCCATAAAAGTGCATACTATTTCAATTCATAAATGTAATTAAGTGATTAAGTGTTTAGTCTACACACCATCGCTGTGTAGGCAATAAAGACCTGTTTCTAATTCGTACATTTGTGTTGGATCCGTTTCATCTACGTGAGAGTGTTCATGATAATATATTTATGCCGTGTACTGGGTGGCCGAATATTAAGTACAAAGGTAGTGGTAGTAAGTATCATATCTAGTAATACAGTCAGGGAATTGTACCCCTCAGTTACAGCAACAATGTTTTGATTTTTTGTGGTGAACCTTGCCTAGGGCACCAAATGTGCTAGGTCCGCCCCTGAGTATTGTAGTATCATGTAATACTCTGTAGTACCATGTAGTACCATGGAGTACCATGTAGTTCCATGTAGTTCCATAGTACCATGTAATACCATGTAGTACCATATTGTACCATTGTGTACCATGTAGTAGTACCCTGTAATACTCTGTAGTACCATGCAGTACAATGTAATACTCTGTAGTACCACGTAGTACCATGTAGTACCATGTAGTACAATGTAATACTCTGTAGTACCACATAGTACCATGTAGTACCATTTAATGTAATACCCTGTAATACCCTGTAATACCATGTAATACCCTGTAATACCATGTAATACCATGCAATGCCCTGTTGTACCATGTAATACCCTGTAATACCCTGCAATACCATGTAATACCATGTAATACCCTGTAATACCTTGTAGTATTATGCTTTATTATACTCTCACCCATACACCTTCTGGTCAGATTGGCAGCAGTAATTCATTACACTACTTCTTCTAGTACTGGTGGAATTGAGAAATTAAATAAAGATATGCCCATTAACAACATTTTGGGAGGAGAGATTGGTCCATAATCCTTC
This sequence comes from Notolepis coatsorum, assembly GCF_963971535.1. Lineage (NCBI taxonomy): Eukaryota > Metazoa > Chordata > Actinopteri > Aulopiformes > Paralepididae > Notolepis > Notolepis coatsorum. The sequence continues at coordinate 34,336,000 of NC_140173.1, read as the reverse complement.
AAGAAAGCTTTTCCCCAGTAGTTAAGAGCCACATGAAGTTCTGCTGGCCAGGCATCAAATCCCACCAATAACTCAACCCCCTACTCCGTCTCCCTGTCAGTACAACTAAAATACAATAGAGTAGAATAGTTCTGTCTCCTTCTTAGCCTCCTCACTGCCTCAATAATAAAAAAAGAGGACAATGGCCACTCTACTTAAAAGCTTTTTAATCTTTTGAACTCCCTTGTAATCAGGGACGCCGCGCTGTCTATCCAGACCAATATGGTAATAAATACAGCTCTCTATAAATCACTAATAATTTACAGAAGAGCCCTTTAACAGCTCTGGCCCGTGCATCAGTCAGCCCGTGTCGGCGGCCCCTCCCTCTGAGCTAATGCAGCGCTAATGCAGTGAACGGGGGGCTTGTTTTTATTAGCTAGTGTCTGACTGTTTGGATAATCTCTCGATTTACCAAAGCCCACGTTGACAGGCCTCCTCCTCACCCCGAGTCCCGAGCCCCTACAGAGGTCCAAACACCAGCTAATGCAAGCAGCGGGGTCCTCAGAGAGAAAGAGAGGGATGGAGGGAGAGAGAGGAGAGAGGGAGAGAGAGAGAGATGGAGGGAGAGAGAGAGGAGGGAGGGAGAGATAGAGAGAGGAGAGAAAGAGATGGAGGGAGAGAGGGAGAGAAAGGAGGGAGGGAGAGATAGATAGAGGAGAGAGAGAGAGATGGCTGGATAGAGAGGAGAGAGGGTGAGAGAGATGGAGGGAGAGATAGATAGAGGAGAGAGAGAGATGGAGGGAGAGAGAGGAGAGAGGGAGAGAGAGATGGCGGGAGAGAGAGGGAGAGAGAGGAGGGAGGGAGAGATAGATAGAAGAGAGAGAGAGAGAGAGAGAGAGAGAGAGAGAGAGAAAGAGAGAGAGAGAGAGAGAGAGAGAGAGAGAGAGAGAGAGAGAGAGAGAGAGAGAGAGAGAGAGAGAGAGAGAGCACTGTGAAGATATATGGAATCCATCTTGACAGCGAGGGGTTTTTCACCCTGCATGCTGAACAGGAAATATAAGTGAGCTGCGTGCTTTATACTTTCTCCTAAAGCAACTTTACCACCGAGCAACCTTTTGGGAAATCCTCTCTGTAGACCGTAGCGCCAACACAGACTTGGACGTCGCACAAAGGAAATACGGTAAATAAACTCAGTAAATAAACTCTTGCCACTCGAACGCCCGGGGGCAGGACACCGTTCTTCACCGCTGTCTGGCAATCAATGCATGTCAAACACGATAGGCATCAAGCCGCCGCTACGCGGACGAGCACCATGTGAGGAGATCTCCGGTGCCAAGAGCGCAGTGTTAGATCGTTGCCACTGTGTTAACATCCAAGAGAACCGCAGGAACTCCAATGGAAAACAGGACTGACGGTGACATTAAAGAGGCATGTTCTCGCTCTCGATGAAGTGGCGTGAAAGGATTTTTAACGGCGGCGGTGTTGTGTGAATGTCAGAGCGCAGTTGTAACCATGTAGTCTCGCTCGTGTCGTACGCTGTGGCTTCTCATCCGAGTGCTCGTCTGGGGAACAGCTTCAGATTCACCCCCCCCCCCTCTCTCTCTGAGCAACTGTATTTTATACCAGGATGTTGTTCTCAACCCCAGGAACAGGAGGTATGGATCATCCACAGCTCTACAGATGAGTCACGCAAGAAAGGCCTAAACCTTCCAAAAATGCTCCTTTAACCTCTTATCAAGCGGGCAGAAAAGTGGCAATTTTTGAACTTGAACTTGAGGACTGCATACTTTTTTGCAAACCAAAACAACATACTTTATACTTATAGCACATGCATGAGCCTGGTCTCTTTTGAAAGCTGACATTCTGAAATTTACTTTTAGTGCTAACATAATAGAGTAACATAGGTCTGAACGTGAGTTGTAGAAAAACGTGTTACTCAAGTTTTTCTGTAGTAGTTAGTAGTCCAAGGTAGTATTTCCCCAGAAGCTGGTATGGCTTACGAATCCATACAGACCAATAGCCTGAAGCCTTATGTAGTACATGTCCAAATTTCATAAAGATCCATTCAGAAATGAGTGATTAGGAGTGATTTAGGCAAACTGTGTACAAAAGAAAAATTGAGTTTTCTCATAGACTTCAATTCATTCAGCTGTTTTTCTCCTCCTGTTTTCGCTCATTCGTTTTTGTTTAGTGTTTTAGATTCATACATCCCCATGTGGTGTTTCATTGGTAAGCCACACTCATTGGCTACAACGATCCACAATCATTTTCGAGATCGGATCTAGATTGACGGAACTACTGCAGCCTGAGTCGGGAGTGGTATTTTGCGCAATACCGTGTACTTTGCACAAGCCTCAATACCTGCATGTAACTCGAGAACCGCTTAACGGATTTTGTTGGATTTTGTCGCTATCGACAGGCAACAAATAAGCCTTCAATTCGATCTATATATTGTATTACAAATATGCACACCGAGCCACTAAGGGTCGCCAAAGTGCCTGTGGGCAAATCACCCTAAAAAGGTCCCGCCGGAGGGACATTGCATGCTAAGAGGTTGCACAGTTTGGAACACCTTTGCAGATACACTTTTCTATGAATGGTTGTACCCATGAGTTTTCTATGAATGGTGTTTATGAATTTTCTATGAATGGTTGTACCGATGATATTCCCATATTCAACATATTAAATGTGTACCTAAAGATGTAAAGTCAAAATCTGTATTATCATACTCTGGGTAGACTGGACAATTATCAGCAACCTTTAAAAAATATACATTTATATATAAAAAAACATGTATTACCATTGAAATTCAATAGCATTGAATGGAAAGGATTTAGAGTTCCAAAACCAACGCTGGCTTAATTCTATAGATACCCTCCTGCCTCCTGACTCAGGGGCAATCACCTTCTCCAATGGTCATTAGAATATTTAAGGAATAATACGTAGTGGTCAGGAAACACGAAGCCGGCGTGAGGAATATAACAACAAGGCTTGGAGATACAGACTGAGGCGCAGCGCTGACGCTCCCTGAGCAGGGGGTACAGGATACTGTTACCCTCCGCCTCTAAGAGCCTCGGGGGCGTCGCGGGTCACCGGGTCGGCCCATCAGGACACTTGTTGAGTTCACACCACGCCGGCCCAGCGATGACGGGGAGAGGTCTTAATGTAGACGGCCGTAAACACCGCGGGCCGTCTCTAATCCTGAGAGGCTCCTCTGTGTATATCTCACGCTGCACACACTGTTGTGATGAAGCGTCTGACCCCTGACCCCCCTATCCCCAAATGACGAATGGGGAGGGGGGGGGGGCATCCTGTTTGGGTGATGAGACCCGCGTTTGCCTGTATACTCTTGGCGTCATTAGCTGGATTGGTTCTCATTTTTAACTAGGGGGGTCCATGGGCATGGGTGGGCAAGAGACAGCTCCGTAATATAAATTTCTAGGACCTTTTCGTGAAGGAAAAACAAAATAGAGGCCTTGCGCAGAATATTTGTGTAGTTTTATTTCTTCCAACATGGCCGTACCACTTAAAAGTAAAGACAAGAAAATGCCTAATTTCCCTGCAGTGGTAGACTAGGTTTAAATGTTCCACTGTGTCCCGTTTACAAGATCCAGTGATAAAACACCAAATGATGAGAAATGATATACATTTCTGTCAATATACAGTATTTCTCATAACAACACACAGCTACCTTTGTTTTGTACATAGCGACCGTTGTCTCTTCCGACATGGATGTACAAATGGGCGTTCTAAACATTCCATGAGAGGCCTCTATCAGGGCCCCTGTGTTAGTGTGTTGTGGCCCCTTTCAATTAAAATCTTGCTTGCACATATTACAATTTAAATGAGTGAAATGAGGCAAGTAATATACACACAGATCCTGGGGCTCTGCCCCGACGCCCCCGGCAGAGGGTACAGTACTACTGACAGAGAGTAAGCATCTCCACTGTGACTCCAATGTAGGATCAGAATAACGTTGTTTGGTCATTCAATTGATGTACAATGAATGTTTTCTTTTTGAAAACATTTATTCAAAAGCTTTACAGTACAATGACAACAGAATATATACATACAATGTAAGAAAAAAAGCTGCAAGAAAACGGTAAATGTCTGGCATCAAATACATTTACAGATTACAACCTTTATTTAATGGTTAATATTTTGATAAAAGGTAATTTACTGTATTTCTATGGTATTTACACTTAAAGTAGAAAACCAAAGGTAATCTGTAAAATAATACAGTGACAAGACATATACATCCTCATTAATAGGAATATGACTGTAGTTTGCTTATGGAATAATAATAACAGTAGTAGCCTTTTTTTATGAAAAAAAAAAATTTATACTGTCAATAATAATCAGTCCCTCCCTACTAATACTTAAAAATACAAAGCTGTATG
>NC_140173.1:34326855-34329355 GCF_963971535.1 Notolepis coatsorum | reverse complement strand
CCGTTGCTCTTTCAAACAGCAGCTAGTGGCTGTAAGTAGGGATGGGTACCGAATCCGGTACTTTTAAGGGTATCGACCGAATCACGTTGGTACTACCGAGTACCGATTCACGTTTTAAGTCCAATGACGTCAACATTTCGCTTACCGCGAAACAAAACCTATGAAGTGTGCCGCACGTTCACATCAATGTTCACACGCACAATACACACTTACCTAGGATTTGACTTGATTCAACAACAACAAAGCAGTCGGTGTAATGGCAAGCCGAAAACGGTTGCAAGTGTGATTACACTTTACAAAGCTAGATGCAGACAACGCTCGCTGCAATATTAAATGCCCTAGCCCTATTTTCTGAAGATCCGCCTAAAATACATACCTAAGTAAGTAAATGGAAGATTGCTCCACTTCTACAAGCCCCATTTGCATGTTCTTGGTATCTAGGGACATCTATGGATCTCATGGAATGTATTCCCAGTGTGAGAAATATTGTGTCTGTTACTAGGCTTGAGTAAATTGTGAGAATATAAATTATGATTTTTCTTTGCATCTCTGACAGTGAATAATACCATGCTAGAAATGACCAGACATGAAAATCTTGAATCATGAAAATCCTTCTTGAGATCATGTGTACAAAATATCTAAGCAAATAAATAAAGGGAAGATGATTAAACAGAAGGTTTTGTAGATACAGTACTGAATTCTGCCATCCGGACACATGCAATTTGAAATATTATTATAGAATATAGAATACCAGGCCTATAAATTACCGTATTATAGCCAACTTGAACATCTATGGATCTGGCCAAATCTCCTCTTTCAAATGGGAGAGTTCAATTTGGATTTAGTATCTCCAGGCGTGCAGGAAGAACCGTGAATGAAATCTACTGTGTGTACAGTTCCATTCTTATAATGGATATGACTCTGCCATTTTGGATCGGATTGCAACAGGGATTGTTGCTAAATGTTCACAGAAGGTAGACACACTAACTGCGCTCCAATCTATGCCAATAACGTTCAGTTTTGTGATAGAGAATCCAGAGAAATAAGAGAAATAAAAAAAATTCATACGGAAGTAATTTGCTTGCAGGAAACTGGAATCGGCTGGGAAAGGTAGTTTTTCGAAATTTCAACACTCGTTGAGAGCTCTGGATGCCCTCTCCTCATATGACTACAATCGGCGACGTTTAGCCAATTCAAAATGGCGGATATTCGCTAAACACATTCCATAAACTAAAATATCACTACATTTTACCCTATTGGTAAACAAACGTATTGTTGAAACTATACACTATGACTGCTGTTTTGACAGGATTATGGTCTTTACTCGTGGATACATTTGAAATACATTGAAATTATGTCATACAGAGAGATTGATTTATGACGTGATGTCATTTTGGGACCGGTACCGGACCCGTCGGGCTTAAGAGGTTAACAAATTGGTCTAAATAAATAATAATGATAATAAATCACTTGAAGTTTGTACACATTTTTTTACAACTGAGGTAGTATTTTTAGACACGAAAGTATCGAAAAATTTACCGCCGGGTACCGGTATCGGTTCAAATGTGAACGGTACCCGACCCTAGCTGTAAAGCACTTTGGAGTGATGACCGAAACAGGCCACAGATAAAGCCTTGGACGTCCTTAGCCATCTGGCGTTATTGAGAGATGTGGACATAATTAACACTCACGACCATAACTCTGTCACGTCGGGGTTTGTTTTGCTTGTGGAGTAATAAGTGAGTAAATTGTGACGTTAAACAAAGACATTTGTGCAATTATACACAATATTAAAATACGTCTGGAGGGGATCTTTAGAATGTTCTCCTCTACCAATAGAATTCCAGGGATGGAATGGTGCCTGACCTCTGATTGGAGGAGAGTATGGTTGAGAGCTTTCGTTCTTCCTCTCTTCATTCCTTGATTGATTGATTGATTGATTGAAAAGTTTATTAACAGATTGCAGAATGGGTACAGTACAGTACAGCTCAATACATACAATTGTTAAGGGGATGCAGACCAGAGAAAGTCTTTCGTCTTGTTTACATCAGGGTCCCCCATTTTCAATTCATCATAACATATATGACATACATGACATACAGATAGAGAGTACTGCTACATCTATACATTTATGACATATCAGATTTGCAAATACAGTACTGTTTGTGATACAAAATTGTCCAGAAAAAGAGTGTATATACATTTGGCGTAGAAACTGTACATTGGAGGAGGTTGGGTGGGTGGGGTGGGGTTGGGTGGGTTGGGTGAGGGCTGTACATTGGAGGTGGGGGGGGTTGGGTAGGGGACACACACACATTTTACACTGTACATTGGAATACTGACAAAGCCTTACTTGGTCATTTACTCTACAACTAGGTTAGGACATTTGTAGGGGCCAGTTTCGAATTGCAGTCTCACGTAGGTGTTTTTTGAGAGTGTTTTTGAAAGTGGGTACTGATTCACATTCCTTTACAGCTTTGGGTAGGGCGTTCCACATTGA
>NC_140173.1:34296855-34321855 GCF_963971535.1 Notolepis coatsorum | reverse complement strand
ACAGGTTAAAAGGATTATACATCGGACTTGACTTCTTCGTGTCCCTCAGTGAGTGTAATACCAACATTCAACTGTATGGGCCACAGCGGTTTCTATCATCATCATCATCATCATCACCACCCACGCTATGTATAAAATATATAGGTCCGCGGAGAGGCACACTGAGGAGGCCGTGCTAACTGCAATGGAATACGGGGCATCTTCTTTACCTAATATTTGTATTCTATTTTGATTCTATCCTGACATTTTTCAGTTGGAAGGGCAATCTATATGCGCAACGGTGACATTTTTTTTTTTTTTTTTTTTTAATGGCACTTTTTATGAGGCTCAAAAGGGCAGGTGCTCGAGCACCCCTTAGGCTCTATGTGTGCACGTGCCTGACAGGCAGCGACAGCTGTCTTTATATCCTGTATTGACGATGTGGCCTCCAACGCCTATTCTCAGAACTCCACTATTGCATTATTTTACTCTGTCTATTCTATTTGACTAACTGTTGTATTGCACTTCACTATTGCACTATTTTGCTACTCTTTTGTCATTTTTAAAGGGGAACTATCTTATAAATGGCCTTTTCCAGGGCTTTGCATTGTTTTCTAGCAACGTGGGGTTGTACCAACACTGTCTAGGTCTCAAATTCTATTTTTGGCGCATTCCTCCAGTTCAGATGAGACTAAATCCTCCCCCACTGAACCAAGCCATTCTGATTTGACTCGCTCGCTGACGTGAATAGGCACTGATCTGCCACCGCCCGCCCACAATCAACTGTGATACGTTTATATGAGCAGTTTATATGGGATCCCAGCCAACAAAAACTGCAATACAAATTCCATTTATTATTATTATTATTATTATTATTATTATTATTATTATTATTATTATTATTATTATTATTATTATTATTATTATTATTATTATTATTATTATTATTATTATTATTATTATTATTATTATTATTATTATTATTATTATTATTATTATTATTATTATTATTATTATTATTATTATTATTATTATTATTATTATTATTATTATTATTATTATTATTATTATTATTATTATTATTATTATTATTATTATTATTATTATTATTATTATTATTATTATTATTATTATTATTATTATTATTAAATGGACCTTTAGCTTTTGGCAGATATGTCTCATGAGATTGAATGAACTATGATCATAACACAATCAATATGTCAAAATAGGCCAAGTGGCTGAGCAGTGGGAACGCTGTAGAACAGAACATACATTGTGGGCTGATATAAGTGATGACTTCATAGTTGTTACTGAGCAAATTAAAAGGGACCTACTTCTCCCAAAACATAATTTGGTGAATCCAAAACAAAGGCTCCAGCACCGTGGATAGTGCTGCAGCAGCTTACGGTGCTCCACCAAGGCCCTCTGATTCACGCTGGATCGCCCTGCTTGGAGCCTTCTGATGAAGAGCATGTTTATAAAACTTTTGGCAGGTCAGACAGAAAGTATTTGACATGAATCTCAGTCTTCATGAGCTCCACACGGTATCAATGTCTCTGGTCTGCGTGCGCTCCAGAGTTACACCGAGCTGTAGTTACTCACACTGTATCAGAGTTACACCAAGCTGTAGTTACTCACACTGTATCAGAGTTACACAGAGCTGTAGTTACTCACACTGTATCAGAGTTACACCAAGCTGTAGTTACTCACACTGTATCAGAGTTACACCAAGCCTCTTTCATGACTGTGATGCACCGAGTGAATCCACAGTCACTTCCTAGTCCATAGCAAACCAACCTAGATTGACCATGAAGGACTGGTTCTGCCCGAACCGTTCGTTATACAAGTATCACAGAGACATTTCAAAGGTACTCACAGTTGCACGAGGGTTTCGGACAGAGATACGTGATGGTTTGAAAGCTCGGCGTTGCTAATAAACATTTTAAATAATTTTTATAAACGTGCACCATCACAGAGGCAGCGTTGCATGCTGGGTGCACCAGGCATGTCACAAATGCAGAATAAGAGAAGAAGCGAACGCTGCCTCTGTGATGTTTACACGTTTATAAAAATTATTTAAAATGTTTATTAGCAACGCCGAGCTTTCAAACCATCACGTATCTTTGTCCGAAACCCTCGTGCAACTGTGAGTGCCTTTGACATTTATCTGTGATACTTGTATAACGAACGGTTCGGGCAGAACCAGTCCTTCATGGTAAATCTAGGTTGGTTTGCTTCGGACTAGGAAGTGACTGTGGATTCACTCGGTGCATCACAGTCAATGAAAGCGGCTAAGTTACACCAGGCTGTTGTTGTAACTTAATAGGCCAGGTTACATGATTAATGAGTTATATTTCATATGGTAATAATATCGATTATTGTTTACATTTGAAAGCAAGGTTGGAAGACTGTTTGTTTATTAAAGCCAAGATATTCTATTATTTACATTAGTCGCCACATTAGTTGGTAGAAATACAAGTCGCAGAATGCCTTGCGCCTAGTAACCTAGTAACCAGCTGTGTCCATTTATAGTGATTAAGTTGCCGACTGGAGCGAGTGTTTTTGTAAATGAACTGATGACAAGGACTGTAATGTAACGTGTGCCGAAAGCTTCTATATAAAGGACATCGTATTGGAACCCGACGTTTGGACAATCTATTATTTTGGAAAGTAGTTATTCTACAGCTGTAGTTACTCAAACTGTACCAGAACTGTACTGTAGTTACTGTAGCAGAGTTACACCAGGCTGTAGTTACTCACACTGTACATGCCACTCTGACCTGACTGCTGCTGTCACCCACTGTCACCTCCATTCATATGTAAATACTGATCGGAACGTGCAATGTTACTCACTGTGCCTTGTATATATTATATTTATCTATTTGTACCTTATTTTCTAGCACTCGCTTGTATTTTAAATATGTTTAAGTTATGTGATTTTGTGTGTACTTTGCGGACTAGCAAAGTAAGATTTTCATTGTATGGCAAACTGTCTGTTTAACTGTGCACGTGACAATTAGGGATGTATACGTTGTGAGGAGTTTAAATACATGCAGCTGCCACACACACAGCCACACACACACACACACACACACACACACACACACACACACACACACACACACACACACACACACACACACACACACACACACACACACACACACACACACACACACACACACACACACACAGCCACACACACACGTCTGTCTCTCTCAATGAATGTGATACGGCAGTCAATGGAGCACAACATAAAAGGGATCCCCCCCCCCCTCCCAGATAATAACAAGCCTATTATCTGTGTCCATCTCATTATCCATGCTTTCCCGAATTCATATAAAAATCCTGGCTCATCCTATAGTACAAACGCACGCACGCACACACACACACACACATACACACACACACACACACACACACACACACACACACACACACACACACACACACACACACACACACACACACACACACACACACACACACACACACACACACACACACACACACACACACGTCACACACACACACATACACACACACACACACACACACATACACACACACACACACACACACACACACACACACACACACACACACACACACGCACGCACACACACACACACACAGTGCTGGAGCACTGAGGTCAGAAAATGTATTACTCTTAGATGTCCCGAGCTCTAAGCTAAAGACTAAAGGTGTAGTGGCCTAACAGGTTTGTCTTATAACCTATTTGAATCTTCCACTTGTAGGTTGGGAAGCAGTGTCAGACTCGCAGTCGCAGAACAGAAACCACTGCACGTTTTTGTTGTTCCTTTTGCTCTTTTAATGGTCCAGCAAGAACAAAACATGAAAACAATATCGCACATAAAAGTAAAACAGGAGATCCTAATAATCTTAGTAACAAAACAAGAGATCCCAATAATCTCTAAACAAAAAGGTTGCGTCTGCGTTGCGTGTCAATGACAGTATTGCTGCTGCCTGCTGCTCTGCCGTCACACGCCGCACCCAGGGCCCTGTTTCTTGTACCTGGATAACTGAGTTAGCCTGATAACTTTAGCTGGATAACTGGGTTAGCCGGACTTTCCGATTTCATGTACCTGGATTTTCCAAATCACCATGACAACATATCCAAAAGTTTGAGCCTGGTCGAAAGCAGAGTTCAAGTTCAAGTTAGCCTGAACTATCGCCACGCCCCCGCAAAGAAGTGACAGCCCGTTTCCTGAAACTATTCCCACAGTCTACGATCTGCATTATACCATTCTGAATTACGTTTTTGTGCTCCATTCTTCCAGAGGGGGCTTTTGAAATGTAAAATAGACCCAAAATGCTGATATTAAATTCACTTTGTCCTAAATAATGCACGTTATATATACCGTGGCGACGGTGGCGCTCGCTCGTGCGATGTACACATGATGTGGTTATTTTAATTGTAACTGGGATTAAGATGTCTGATGAGATGCGCTGTTTGACGGATTTGAGAAATTGAATGAGCCGTTGACGTCACATTAATGAATGAGGATAAAGAGATAAACTTCATTCAAAACAAAGGATATTCTAAACACGGGTCTCTCGTTCATTAATGTATAAACAATGAATTTATCCCATCTGGCCCAGTGGCCCAGCGGTAGTGCTCAAGCCTCCCAATCCACCGACCGGGGTTCAAATCCCCGTGTTTCCAATATGATTTTTTTGAATATAATATTAATGATTATACGCCAAAGTAGCCTGGTTTTAAGTTAAAATATTATAAATCTACATGCATTGAGGATGTCATTCTTTATATAGCTCTCAACGTGCACCAAATTGAATTATTCCTATATTGCAAAAAGAAGGACCCCGGTCTTGAACCCGGGTCGTCCGTGTGGAAGTCAAAAGAACAACCCGTTGGACCACATTGGAGATAAGTTAAATATTGACTATACATCAATCAATGGGCAAGAAAGCCGTCTCGTAATTCTGTATAACAGTTAACTAGTTATTTTTGCTAGCAAGATCTCATTTGATTATTCAATCCAGCAGGCAAGTTTAAAGAAATATAATCTGATTGATTGAGGTAATGAGGGACTTAGAATTAGCCTATAGATAACGCATTTAACTTGTCGGCGAGGCGATTGAGCCTATTGCAATCTGTCAATAAAGTCTTAAATCAATTAATCAATCAATGCCGTTGAGAATCAGGGTCTCTGCCATCGATACGTGCTGGCTTTCCACCTAAAACGGGAGCGCGCATCTAGCCTGACTTGAGCCTGACTCTCAAGTCTGGCTTGAGTTAACGAGACTGAATCCTCCTTTGTGAAACAGGAAAATCCCGGCTTTGAACATCGGGTTAACTGAAGCTGGATAATGGACATGTTGATCGACTTAGTTGAACCACGTACATGAAACAGGGCCCTGTGGCTTATAGCGTTAGCCCCGCCTCATTCACCTGAGCAAAGCGCCCCACTCACTGCAACAGAGAAATGTATTAATACAGATTCACAATTAATCAAAACAAATAAGCTTGAATGCGGCTCTTACAAAAGGTGATCGAGCTTTTGTGGCGGCTGCCTCTACAATATGTTAGACTAGACTAGAAGTCTTTATTTGTCATGTAGTTTTAACACACACACGCGAGATGGGCGACCCACAGGAACACACACACACACATGCACTGAGTCGCCGATGAAATGTCTCTCTGCACTTTCCCCATCCCGTTGTCCTTCCCCCCATGGGCAGCCTGGAGCAGACAGGGCGTCAACGTGAGCCACGCCCCGGGGACCAATCCAAGTGCTCCTGTCCGTCTTCGTCAAGGACGCCACAGTGTTAGCGATCTGTTGTGCATGTTTTTCCATTGGGTTTATCTTATCGGAGGGGAAACCCTTACGAGCACGGGGAGAACATGCAAACTCCACACAGAAAGGCCCGGGAGATACCCCACCTGGGTAACTGGCATCATGGAAACCTGGTCCCCAAGCGGGAATCGAACCCTGGACCTTCTTGCTGTGAGGCGACAGTGTTAACCACTACACCACCGTGCCGCTATGGAACAGTCTTCCACTGGAAATTAGGTCTGCCAAGACCCTACAAGATTTTAAAACAACGCTGAAGACTCACCTGTTTTTATTGGCGTTCTGAGGCTTGGTAAGCCAAACATCCCTGGTCGTGTGGCGATTGTTTATTTTGTTGAAATATTTTTTCTTATTATTGTAGTTTTTATGACTGTGTGTGTATACTGTATTTTGTATTTTTTTTTTTTGTATTTCTGTTTTTATATATTGTACAGCACTTTGGTACAACTTCGGTTGATTTAAATGTGCTTTATAAATAAAGTTGACCTTGACCTTGACCTTGACACACACACACACACACACACACACACACACACACACACAAACACACACACACACACACACACACACACACACACACACACACACACACACACACACACACACACACACACACACACACACACACACACACACACAGAAGGCTATTCTCACTCATTGGCCTTTTCATAACTATCTTGAGCTAGTGTGCGGAACAGTGTAGTCTTCCAGTGAGAGCCCCTGAGGGGGGGGGGGGGGGGGGCAGCGGATCAATAGAGCAGTGAGGAGGGGGAGGAGCTGTGAGGTGTTCAGTAGAGGCCTGTCAGAGCAGTGAGGAGGGGGAGGAGCTGTGAGGTGTTCAGTAGAGGCCTGTCAGAGCAGTGAGGAGGAGGAGGAGCTGTGAGGTGTTCAGTAGAGGCCTGTCAGAGCAGTGAGGAGGGGGAGGAGCTGTGAGGTGTTCAGTAGAGGCCTGTCAGAGCAGTGAGGAGGGGGAGGAGCTGTGAGGTGTTCAGTAGAGGCCTGTCAGAGCAGTGAGGAGGGGGAGGAGCTGTGAGGTGTTCAGTAGAGGCCTGTCAGAGAGGAGGGGGAGGAGCTGTGAGGTGTTCAGTAGAGGCCTGTCAGAGCAGTGAGGAGGGGGAGGAGCTGTGAGGTGTTCAGTAGAGGCCTGTCAGAGCAGTGAGGAGGGGGAGGAGCTGTGAGGTGTTCAGTAGAGGCCTGTCAGAGCAGTGAGGAGGGGGAGGAGCTGTGAGGTGTTCAGTAGAGGCCTGTCAGAGCAGTGAGGAGGGGGAGGAGCTGTGAGGTGTTCAGTAGAGGCCTGTCAGAGCAGTGAGGAGGGGGAGGAGCTGTGAGGTGTTCAGTAGAGGCCTGTCAGAGAGGAGGAGGAGGAGCTGTGAGGTGTTCAGTAGAGGCCTGTCAGAGCAGTGAGGAGGGGGAGGAGCTGTGAGGTGTTCAGTAGAGGCCTGTCAGAGCAGTGAGGAGGGGGAGGAGCTGTGAGGTGTTCAGTAGAGGCCTGTCAGAGCAGTGAGGAAGGGGAGGAGCTGTGAGGTGTTCAGTAGAGGCCTGTCAGAGCAGTGAGGAGGGGGAGGAGCTGTGAGGTGTTCAGTTGATTCCAGCCATACGCTATGCTGCCTTGAAAACGTCTCACTTAGTGCCCTCTCTAAACTGGTTGGCGCGGCTAAACCCTCAACCTGTCTGTTTGACCCTCTCCCAGCAACTCTCATCAAAAAACTCTTCCCAACTCTAGGCCCTGCCCTACTCAATATCTTCAACACCTCCTTGTCTACTGGCGTGGTGCCCCTGGCCTTTAAATCAGCCGTCATTAAACCACTACTTAAAAAACCGAACCTCGACCCTCTAATCTTGAAAAATTACAGACCTATCTCCAATCTTCCATTCCTATCCAAAGTGTTAGAACGGATCGTCGCAACGCAACTTACTGACCATTTATCAAACAATAATCTTAATGAATCATTTCAATCTGGCTTTAGAGCCTTACACTCCACCGAAACGGCGGTTACCAAAGTCACAAATGACTTACTGCTCTCTCTTGACTCAAACCTCACTTCTGTGCTCTTATTGCTTGATCTCAGTGCAGCCTTTGACACTATCGATCACTCGATTCTTCTAGGTCGGCTTGAGAATCATGTTGGCATTCGGGGTCTCGCACTAGCTTGGTTTAAATCCTATTTAACTGATAGAACACACTGCGTGGTCTATAATGATTTAACATCTGAGACCCTCCCAGTGCAATGTGGTGTCCCACAAGGCTCTGTCCTGGGCCCCTTGCTATTTTCGATTTACATGCTACCCCTCGGCGATATCATACGCAAATTTGGCATAAACTTTCATTTTTACGCTGATGACACCCAATTATATATACCTATTAAGCCAAATGATTCCTCCCAACTACAAAACCTTGAGGCCTGCTTGCTTGCCGTCAAAAAATGGATGTCGCAAAACTTTCTACTCCTTAATGCAGATAAAACTGAGATGTTAATTGTTGGCCCCCCAAACCACAGAGGCCTGTTTCAGGACATCTCCCTCAACTTTGATACCTGTCATGTATCCCAGAGCTCCACCATAAAAAACCTCTGAGTCATTTTTTATTCCTCCCTCTCATTTAATGCACATATAAAAAATGTCACCAAAATTGCATTCTTCCATCTTCGTAATATCGCAAAAATTCGCCCCATTTTAACTCTGGCTGATTCTGAAACCCTGATTCATGCTTTTGTCTCATCACGTCTGGATTACTGTAATGCACTTTTTTCAGGCCTACCTAATTCAAGCATCAAAAATCTTCAACTTGTGCAAAATGCGGCTGCACGGATAATAACTAGAACTAGAAAATTTGATCACATCACACCAGTTTTGTCCGCCCTACACTGGCTTCCTATCCAAGCCCGATCTGACTTTAAAGTGCTACTCCTCACCTACAAAATTTTAAATGGGCTTGCACCGCTCTATCTATCCGGTCTCATCTCCCGATACTCGCCCGCTCGTGCCCTGCGCTCACAAAATGCTGGGCTTCTATCGATCCCTAGGGTTAAAAAGAAATACGCAGGCCACAGAGCCTTTGTCTACCGCGCTCCCTACCTGTGGAACAAATTACCTGCCGTCATCAGGTGCGCCTGCTCTGTCGAAGCTTTTAAATCCCTGCTTATGACTAATCTTTTCTCTCTCTCCTTCAACCTACCCTGATCTCACCTGGTCGGGGACTGACCTTTAGATTAATCTGTCTAGTTTAGTTAGGGTACAGGGTACTACATGGTACTACTGGGTAGTTTACTACAGGGTAGTTTAGTTAGGGTACAGGGTGCTGCATGGTACTACGGGGTACTGCATGGTACTGCGTGGCACTGCGGGGTACTACATGGCTCTACATGGTGCTGCGTGGCACTGCATGGCACTACATGGCACTACGGGGTACTACATGGTACTACATGGTACTACAGGGCACTACGGGGTACTACATGGCACTACAGGGTACTACAGGGCACTACAGGGTATTACATGGCACTACGGGTACTACATGGCACTACAGGGTACTACATGTCTGCTCTTTTGCAGCACCACAAACATGGGAACTCTCTAACCCTTCCCCCCTCCCCCCCACCTCCCCCCTCACTCCCCCCCTCCCTCCCCCCCCTCCCTCCCCCATCTCTCTGAGTGCCCGTCTCCTGGCGCTGACTAAGGTGATGGATGCCTCGGGGTCTTGGCCAAGATTGTAGTGACTGCTCTACATGCACCTCCGAGGCCTTGGATCAGTTATTTACCGTCGTCTGTCCGTGGTCCTGTCAACTGATTAACAGCATTAACAGACTGTTAACAGATTAACAGTCAACGCGGTTTCATTGCTGGGTTAAGTACTTCTATTCTATTCACATAATATGCTTACTTCATATATCTACTCCATTCACATATATGCTTACCACTTGTATCTATTGCTATGTCCGCCCACTACAATCACATGAGCTGTCTAACGCCTGTCCCGTCTCCCTGTCCCCCTATGACTTGCTGTCCTGGAGTGCTGACCGGAGTGTCGGACATCCCGTGATGAAGGCCGGGAGGTTGCGACCCCCTCTGCGTGCCCCCCTGTCTCCGGAGGTCTCGTAGTGGTGACCGGAGTGCCGGACGTCCAGCGATGATGTCGGGGAGTTCGCGACCCTCTCTGCGCCGCCCCCTATCTCCCTGTCTCCGGCTGTCCCTGAGCAATGACCGGAGTGTTGAATGTCCCGTGACTAAGACGGGGAGGACGTGACCCTCTTTGCGCCGCCCCTGTGCCTCAAATAGATCCGCTATCAGCTCTATCTTTCAAAATGTTCAGTTGCTATCGCTATTTGCTTTATCTTTAATCTTTCAAAATGTTCAGTTGCTATTGCATGCACTCATCTGTGTTTCACTACACACATGAGTGCATGCTTACCAACTGTCCGTCTGCAACACTACTGTTGTGAAGGGCCAGATTAAACCGAATATATATATTTATTTATATATATATATTTAATTGTATTTGTATATTCTCTAATATTCCCTGATATCCCTTGTATATTCCTTGTACAATATGCATTGAATATCCATTCTAGCCTACTGAACATCCCATAATAGTCTCCATTCTACTATTGGTCGAGACCTTGGTGCCAGGCTGCCATACCCCTCAGACCCAGTTCAAACGTACCGCTCGACATGTACGAACAAGTCCTAGTTCCGCGTAGGAATTTGGCTACCGCACCACTAATGGGACTATTTGTTCATAGTGCGTATATATACTGCGCTACTAAAGTAGGACTTTCTTTTCAGTCCAGTTTCTTACCCTCCAATAGAGTCACAGACGTAAAGCCTCCCCGCGACGCCACGTGTGGGAGTAAGGCCAAGTTCGCCTACCATCGGTATTGAGACATCGTGTATATTAATATTTGAATAGTCATATTTGGCACTATATCGTCGAGTTGGACGTAGTCTATTAAGCTAATAATAGTCTGTTAATATATAGTGCTTCGTGCGGTGAGAATACTACCGTAGTCAGTACCCCATCGTTTCGGGCAGAGAACTGGCTGCTTACCCAGGGTGGTTGACCCTATGTGAAGCTGCACCCGAGGAGCCCCAGAGCCGACGAGCGAGTGGACCTGTATACCGGATTATTCTACCGACGACAGCCCGCCTTCCCAGGCACGGATTATGCTTTGGATACTTTGATTATTCCATGGATAAAGACCCCCGACACTGCCGTGTGTTGGAACCCCCCCCCCTGGAGAGGACGCAAGGTGAGGAGACGCTCTGCAAGACGAGGTCGCTTCACGTCTCTCCCCCGTGGACCGGAGAGAGCCGGCCCACAAAGAGTCCACCTGCTTTCATCTGTGGTCCAAGGATCGCCGGCGCATTGAACGGCACTACAGTGGGTTCACCTGGGATACCCTTGGCCGGACGAGGCAGCCGGATTCTACCCCCCCCCCCCCCCTCCTACTCCTGTCGGCTTACAAGCGACCGGATTAACCCCCTCTAGTGTATCTAGTATAATCATTAAAGTATCATTGCTGTTATTCCTTAACTATTCCAGGTCGTATATTTACCACCTGCGCCTTCAGAGATTGGACATTCTCTATTGATATACCGACGAATACTCCTTGCCATAAAAGTGCATACTATTTCAATTCATAAATGTAATTAAGTGATTAAGTGCTTATTCTACACACCATCGCTGTGTAGAAATAAAGACCTGTTTCTAATTCGTACATTTGTGTTGGATCCGTTTCATCTACGTGAGAGTGTTCATGATAATATATTTATGCCGTGTACTGGGTGGCCGAATATTAAGTACAAAGGTAGTGGTAGTAAGTATCATATCTAGTAATACAGTCAGGGAATTGTACCCCTCAATTACAATTGGTCCTTCGAGCCGGATGGTAATTAGTGTAATATTAATATAGTGTTATTAATATTGAAATGGCCTATGATGAACACTCCACGAAACGATCCTCCTAACCAACGCCCGCAGCGCGAACGACGGCTCCCTCAGTACTTAGAGGCTTACGCTGTCAGTCAACAACCTAGTCTTCTACTAACAGTAAACGCGGTAAAACTAGAAAGTAAAAGTATGTCTAACCCCAACGCCCAGACTACCCCGACCATAGAGGCCCCTACGGGCTCTAATGTAACTGACCAAGTTCACGGTGGGGACCAGTGGGAACCAGACATGACTTCACACCCCGCCAGTACTGAAGAAGTAGTCCCCGATGAGTCCCGGGAGGAATACAACGCTACCGAGAGAGAACTCGGCACGGAAGAAGACGGGGAGAGCACCGTGGAGATAGAGCTCCAAGGCTCCGCAAGGAACACCCCGAGGGAAGGCTCCCCTATACAACCGCCTTCTCCCAGCGAGGCAGAGAGGACCCTACAGCAGGCCTTCCTCATCAGCCTGAACGCCGCTGCTGAACGCGACCGACTGCAGATCCAGCAGCGAAGCGAACACGAGCAGATACGTCTAGAAATAAGACGCATTCAGATGGAAGAGAATGTGGCCCGAGAACGAGCCGGTGCTCAACGGGACGTAGCGCGCGACAGACAGCAGTCGCAACTAATAGAACAGCTGATCAGACGGACAACACCCTCTCCCTCCGCCAGAGGCTCCAGGAACTTGTCTAGACACACCTCCAGGGCGGCATCCCCTAGCCGAGTAAACAACCCTGAACTTGACCAACAGACGAGGTCTATACCCCCCACAGATCACCTCCCCCCACCGGTCCAAGCGAGACCTAGCAACCGGGAAGGAGCAGCATATCCTGTGGAGAGGCTAAACCAGAGACTACAAGCACTGGATGACCTAACTGAAGACGAAGAGGAAGAGGAGGAGAACCACGCCCGAAGACAGCACAGTACTCTACCGGACCAGGAGGTCCGGTACAGCCCAGGCTATACTCCCGCGGAGCTGCGCTACAGACCCCCGACTCTATACACGGGTGAGCACGACGCACGACCCGCACCGAGGAACAGCACCTGGACAAGCGGGCCATGGTACACTGCCGGTACCAGCCCATACCAAGGAGCGGGAGGAGACTCGCCTAGGAGGCTTCTCCCCCAACGCTCGCCGATGTATCCACAGTCAGCGTCATACATTGGCACGCCTATGGTACCCGACTTCACCCAAGAGAACCGGGCCCAGTATACAGAACTCCGCATGTGTCTGGAGACCATGTTGGTGGATGTATTGGATGAACGCCACAAATACGCCATCCTACTGAAGCACTTAAAGGTACCCCGCGCACATAATATAGCGCTCGCCTACGCGACTTCCACCACCCCATACACAGCAGCGCTGGTAGCATTGGACCAGAGGTATGGGCGCATATGGGATTACGTGATCCAGGAGATCCGACACATCGACCGCTTACCCCCAGCAATAGACAATCGAGCACTGGACGACCTGTCCATCAGAGTGCAGTCCCTGGTAGGGATGTTGGGAGCGCAAAGAGAGAAGGGGAGGCATGAACTTTACGCCAACTCAAATGTGGAAAGGATCCTGGAGAAGCTGCCGCCCGCTCGTCAGGAGCGCTTTAGGGACCACAGAGACCCGAATGGCCCCGAACCGAACCTCCTCGATCTAGCAGACTTCCTGGCGAGAGAAGTCAGCAGCCTACGGCTAGATACATTCGGACGGAGCACCCCTGGCTCCAGAGAAGGAACCAGACGACTAAATGATGGAAGAAGATCGGTGACTGTGATGCACCAATCGGAGTCAGTACCGAGCAGCAGGAGCCACAGTACCCCCTCCAGAACGGAGAAGTGGAAGATAGTGTGCCCCTACTGTGAGAAAGAACACTGGCTAGCGCAATGTGACTCCTTCCCCAAGCTGAACGCGGAGGAAGCAGGTCAATGGATAAAGTCCAACAAGCGCTGTTTTCGCTGTGCGCGCTCACACATGGCAGCCGAATGCCGCTTAAAGAAAAGGTGCACCAAGTGCGATGGAGCCCATCTGGACATACTTCACGACAGTAACAGACGGCGCCCTTCACCTGCACCATCCAGCCGCAAAGCGAGCGTCATGTACATCGATCCCGCCAGCAGCAGTGGAGCCCGAGTACTCCTAAAAGTAGTGCGTGTGACACTAAGCTACCAGAATAAAGTCCTGGACACTTACGCCGTCCTCGATGACGGGTCAGAGAAGACCCTGCTGCTCGCCTCCGCTGCGGCCCAGCTAGGGCTGCGGGGAAGCGAAACCCAAATGACAATTCGGACAATAAGACGAGATTTGAAGACGATAAAGGGCGAGAATGTCTCATTCTCTATCGCAGCAAGCGGCCAGCCTGAGCGACGGTACCAGATTGCAGACGCTTTCACCAGCCAAGAAATAGGACTGTCGCGGTACACATACCCCGTCGCCAAGCTGATGGAGAAATATGCACATCTGCGCAAGTTACCGATCCCGCTCATAGACAATGCTATGCCGACCCTGTTGATAGGCTCCGACCATGCAGACCTCATTGTCCCGATAGACCGGGTTCATACCGGACCCCGAGGCTGCCCTGCAGCAGTCGAGACCCGTTTGGGATGGACTCTCCAAGGCCCGCTCGCCAAATCTCTCAACCGAAGTACAGCCACTAGATGTCTCCACTCCCGAGTCACAGAGGGAGAAACCGCACTCCTGCAACACGTAGAGCGGCTATGGACCCTGGAACAAATGCCCTTTAAGAACGGAAAGAAAGACATTCGCTCTAAAGATGACATTTACGCAATTCACCTCCTCGAGACAGGGACCAAGAGAGTCCCGGTCAACGGCGTGTTGAGATACGCCACGCCACTCTTGCGGCGAGAAGGAATGCCTACTTTCCACGCCAAGACAGACGCCACAGAACGGTACCTGCTGAACACGGAGCGGCGCTTAGCCAAGAACCCCGCCCAAGAGAGTGTATACCGCGCTGAGATTGAGAAGCTCATCACAGCGGGACACGTCACAAAGATGGACATTAAAGAGGCTGACCAGACCACTGAATCGTGGTACGTGCCCCACCACAAGGTCCATCACAACGGTAAAGACTGCATAGTATTTAACTGCAGCTACCAGATCGGATCCCAAAATCTGAATAAAGAGTTACTGCCCGGTCCCACACTCGGCCCCTCCCTACTCGGCGTTCTACTCCGCTTCCGCCAGGAAAAGGTGGCCATCAGCGGGGACATTAAAGGAATGTTCCTGCAGGTGAGATTAGTAGAGGCGGACAAGCCCCTGTTACGGTTCCTATGGAGAGAGAAGCCAGGAGATGAGCACCCAGCCATCTACCAATGGGAAGTCCTCCCCTTCGGAACGACGTGCAGCCCCTGCTGTGCGACATTTGCACTACAGAAACATGTAGCAGAGGACCCAGCAGCGGACGAAGAGGTCCGACACAGCGTAAAGAACAGCTTCTACGTAGACAACTGTCTACAAAGCCTTTCAACCCAGGAAGAAGCCGAGGCTCTCCTGATTAAACTCCGCGCCTCATTGATCAAAGGCGGCTTTGATCTCAGGCAGTGGGCCAGCAGCGATCCGCAAGTACTGCGCAGCCTCTCCTCCGAGGACAAGGCAGCCAGCAGCGAGACCTGGATGGCTACAATCCCGGGAGAAGCCCAGGAGATGACCCTGGGATTGGTGTGGCGATTCAAAACAGATTCGCTTCACTACAGACACAAGCCCCTGACTACGGAGCAGGGAAGGCCGGCGGCGGCGCCGACCACCAGACGGAGTGTGTACACAACACTCGCCCGACAATATGACCCGCTAGGATGTATTCTACCGTACACCACCAGGGCAAAAATGATTGTACGAGCATTGTGGGACAAGGACCAGGGCTGGGACGACCCCATTCCCGCACACCTTGCATCCACCTGGAGAGAGTGGGAGATGGAGCTCCACTCACTCCCAGGCGTTAATATGCGCCGAAGCTACTTCCCACCCACGGTGAGGCCAGAGACATGTAAAATGGACTTACACGTCTTCAGTGACGCCTCAGAGGTCGCATACGGATCAGTAGCCTACTTGCGGGCCCAAGACCAGGGGGGAGAGATCTACACAGCATTTGTCCTCGCCCGCTCGAGAATAGCCCCACGCAAGCAACAATCTATCCCACGTCTAGAGCTCTGCGCAGCCCTAGCCGGAGCGCACCTAGCCACGCTCATCCAACGTGAGCTCACCATACCGGTGTCTAGAACAATCCTGTGGTCAGATTCCACGACGGTACTCGCCTGGATCAAATCGGACTCATGCAAGTACAAAGTCTTCGTGGGAGTCAGAGTCACCGAGATTCAAGACTTAACCGAAGAGTTAACCGGAGAAACAGAGTGGCGCTACGTTGATACAAAACAGAACCCAGCTGACGTCATCACCCGGGGGATGCCCCTGGATGACCTCACCCGTCGCAATGTCTAGAGTGACGGCCCCGCATTCCTAAGACTCCCGGAAGGACAGTGGCCCATGCCTATCCCGAGGGAAGCAAGTCCAGAGGAGTTGGAAATTAAGAAGTCTGTGTTCTGTGGATTGAGCACCGTAGCCTCCACCGACCCTAACATAGACGATTGCACGTCCATAGAGAGTGCACAACAAAGAACATTCCTGCGGTACCACCCGGAGTGCAAGTCCCCCGCTGATATGTCAGCAGCTAACTACGAGGAAGCAGAATTGCTTCTACTGCAGCGAGCCCAGAGAGACTCGTTCCCCGATGAATTGGCCTGTCTACAGGGAGGAAAGCCCGTCCCATCCGACAGCAGATTAATTCACCTGGCCCCCGAGAGCGACGCTCACACCCTCATCAGAGTGGGTGGTCGCCTACGCAGAGCCCCCAATCTACCGGATGACATTAAATACCCGATCGTATTGAACAGCCGACACAAGGTCACAGAGCTGATTATAAAGAAATACGATGAGGATGTACATCACGCCAGGAGCAGTTTCCTACTGCACTACCTACCGTCTCTACAGACCCGCCAGAAGTGGGTAAAGGAGAGAGACAATTTGACAGAAGGAACAGTCGTCATGATTATTGATCAATCACTGCCCAGAGCTATGTGGCCGGCCGGCCGCGTAAGCAAAGTGATCACCGGTGCCGACGGCAAGGTCCGAGCAGTTGAAGTGCTCGTCCAGGGTCGCACTTACACCCGTCCCGTGGCAAGGCTCATAGAACTGCCTCGACTCCCAGACACAATCGATGATGACCATGACCCTACAACCCTATGACTTTGTGAAGTTGACTGACCCCTACAGCAAACCCTTATGTGTAAATAGACAACGCGATTAATCTGTCTCTGTTTAACTGATTAGGTCTGGGACCTATTCAGGGTGTGGCTGTTGTGAAGGGCCAGATTAAACCGAATATATATATTTATTTATATATATATATTTAATTGTATTTGTATATTCTCTAATATTCCCTGATATCCCTTGTATATTCCTTGTACAATATGCATTGAATATCCATTCTAGCCTACTGAACATCCCATAATAGTCTCCATTCTACTATTGGTCGAGACCTTGGTGCCAGGCTGCCATACCCCTCAGACCCAGTTCAAACGTACCGCTCGACATGTACGAACAAGTCCTAGTTCCGCGTAGGAATTTGGCTACCGCACCACTAATGGGACTATTTGTTCATAGTGCGTATATATACTGCGCTACTAAAGTAGGACTTTCTTTTCAGTCCAGTTTCTTACCCTCCAATAGAGTCACAGACGTAAAGCCTCCCCGCGACGCCACGTGTGGGAGTAAGGCCAAGTTCGCCTACCATCGGTATTGAGACATCGTGTATATTAATATTTGAATAGTCATATTTGGCACTATATCGTCGAGTTGGACGTAGTCTATTAAGCTAATAATAGTCTGTTAATATATAGTGCTTCGTGCGGTGAGAATACTACCGTAGTCAGTACCCCATCGTTTCGGGCAGAGAACTGGCTGCTTACCCAGGGTGGTTGACCCTATGTGAAGCTGCACCCGAGGAGCCCCAGAGCCGACGAGCGAGTGGACCTGTATACCGGATTATTCTACCGACGACAGCCCGCCTTCCCAGGCACGGATTATGCTTTGGATACTTTGATTATTCCATGGATAAAGACCCCCGACACTGCCGTGTGTTGGAACCCCCCCCCCTGGAGAGGACGCAAGGTGAGGAGACGCTCTGCAAGACGAGGTCGCTTCACGTCTCTCCCCCGTGGACCGGAGAGAGCCGGCCCACAAAGAGTCCACCTGCTTTCATCTGTGGTCCAAGGATCGCCGGCGCATTGAACGGCACTACAGTGGGTTCACCTGGGATACCCTTGGCCGGACGAGGCAGCCGGATTCTACCCCCCCCCCCTCCTACTCCTGTCGGCTTACAAGCGACCGGATTAACCCCCTCTAGTGTATCTAGTATAATCATTAAAGTATCATTGCTGTTATTCCTTAACTATTCCAGGTCGTATATTTACCACCTGCGCCTTCAGAGATTGGACATTCTCTATTGATATACCGACGAATACTCCTTGCCATAAAAGTGCATACTATTTCAATTCATAAATGTAATTAAGTGATTAAGTGCTTATTCTACACACCATCGCTGTGTAGAAATAAAGACCTGTTTCTAATTCGTACATTTGTGTTGGATCCGTTTCATCTACGTGAGAGTGTTCATGATAATATATTTATGCCGTGTACTGGGTGGCCGAATATTAAGTACAAAGGTAGTGGTAGTAAGTATCATATCTAGTAATACAGTCAGGGAATTGTACCCCTCAGTTACAACTACTATCACCAACATCTAAGAAGGGAGATCCCCCCTTGAATGGCCCTTCTAAGGTTTCTCTCCTCCACACTGCCTGTGGAGCTTTTTTCCCTATTGTTAGGTTTTAGTGAGTTTTTCCTTACCTTCGCGTGGGGTATGTCTGGGAGTGCTTGCATTCTTAAATTTTTTATTTAAATTTTTTGCATTCATCTAAAAATGTTTGGACCTTATGGTGTTCTTGTTCTGTTCTTGACTTATTGTTATGTTTTCTTCTTGACTTGTTTAAAGAAGACCTGTACGGCCCATGGGGACATTAACGTGTGTTGTCGGGCCTTATAAATAAATTTGATTTGATTTGATTTGATTTGTCAGAGAGTAGGGGGAGGAGCTGTGAGGTGTTCAGTAGAGGCCTGTCAGAGCACTGAGGAGGGGGAGGAGCTATGAGGTGTTCAGTAGAGGCCTGTCAGAGAGGAGGGGGAGGAGCTATGAGGTGTTCAGTAGAGGCCTGTCAGAGAGGAGGGGGAGGAGCTGTGAGGTGTTCAGTAGAGGCCTGTCAGAGCAGTGAGAAGGGGGAGGAGCTGTGAGGTGTTCAGTAGAGGCCTGTCAGTGAGGAGGGGGAGGAGCTGTGAGGTGTTCAGTAGAGGCCTGTCAGAGCAGTGAGAAGGGGGAGGAGCTGTGAGGTGTTCAGTAGAGGCCTGTCAGAGCAGTGAGGAGGGGGAGGAGCTGTGAGGTGTTCAGTAGAGGCCTGTCAGAGCAGTGAGGAGGGTGAGGAGCTGTGAGGTGTTCAGTAGAGGCCTGTCAGAGCAGTGAGGAGGGGGAGGAGCTGTGAGGTGTTCAGTAGAGGCCTGTCAGAGAGGAGGAGGAGGAGCTGTGAGGTGTTCAGTAGAGGCCTGTCAGAGCAGTGAGGAGGGGGAGGAGCTGTGAGGTGTTCAGTAGAGGCCTGTCAGAGCAGTGAGGAGGGGGAGGAGCTGTGAGGTGTTCAGTAGAGGCCTGTCAGAGCAGTGAGAAGGGGGAGGAGCTGTGAGGTGTTCAGTAGAGGCCTGTCAGAGCAGTGAGAAGGGGGAGGAGCTGTGAGGTGTTCAGTAGAGGCCTGTCAGAGCAGTGAGAAGGGGGAGGAGCTGTGAGGTGTTCAGTAGAGGCCTGTCAGTGAGGAGGGGGAGGAGCTGTGAGGTGTTCAGTAGAGGCCTGTCAGAGAGGAGGGGGAGGAGCTGTGAAGTGTTC
The DNA here is from genome assembly GCF_963971535.1 of Notolepis coatsorum. NCBI lineage: Eukaryota > Metazoa > Chordata > Actinopteri > Aulopiformes > Paralepididae > Notolepis > Notolepis coatsorum. The sequence continues at coordinate 34,302,120 of NC_140173.1, read as the reverse complement.
AGTAGAGGCCTGTCAGAGAGTAGGGGGAGGAGCTGTGAGGTGTTCAGTAGAGGCCTGTCAGAGCAGTGAGAAGGGGGAGGAGCTGTGAGGTGTTCAGTAGAGGCCTGTCAGAGCAGTGAGGAGGGGGAGGAGCTGTGAGGTGTTCAGTAGAGGCCTGTCAGTGAGGAGGGGGAGGAGCTGTGAGGTGTTCAGTAGAGGCCTGTCAGAGCAGTGAGGAGGGGGAGGAGCTGTGAGGTGTTCAGTAGAGGCCTGTCAGAGCAGTGAGAAGGGGGAGGAGCTGTGAGGTGTTCAGTAGAGGCCTGTCAGAGCAGTGAGGAGGGGGAGGAGCTGTGAGGTGTTCAGTAGAGGCCTGTCAGAGCAGTGAGGAGGGGGAGGAGCTGTGAGGTGTTCAGTAGAGGCCTGTCAGAGCAGTGAGGAGGGTGAGGAGCTGTGTAATAAATCGCAATATATCGCAATATTAATATCACAATACTCAGCATATCGCAATATATTTAGTCCCGCAATACTATCGTATCGTGACTCATGTATCGTGATAGTATGGTATCGTGAGGCCTCTGGTGATTCCCACCCTAGTGTTCAGTAGAGGCCGGTCAGCCACACAGCTCACTGGAGAGAGACACCTTGTTAACATGGATTTACTCATTAATGAGGACTGAGGGCTAGGATAGACACCTGCGCACACACACACACACACATACACACACACACACACACACACACACACACACACACACCTGCACACGCACACACACACACGGACACACACACATGGACACACACGTACACACACACACACACACGGACATGCATGCACACACACACCTGCACACGCACACACACACACACCTGCACACGCACACGCACACACACACACATGGACACACACGTACACACACACACACACACCTGCACACGCACACACACACACACACACACACACACACACACACACACACACACACACACACACACACACACACACACACACACACACACACACACACACACACACACACACACACACACACACACACACACACACACACACACACACACACACACACACACACACACACACACACACACACACACACACACACACACACTTATTAGTCAGTGATTGACTGGTTTCTGGTTGAACAGAAGGGTGGTTTTCACTGTGATACTGAGCCAATCACATCAGGAATCAGTCAACAAGATGCTCCACTTCCACACTGCAACGTTAGAAGGACTATTAGCCGGTTGGTTGTGTGCCTAGGTATGTGGGAGGGGACTAGTACCTAAAGACAGCTGATTGGTGGATCACTATGTCAGTCATTGGTATCTCTATACTAGCGGAGCACGAGAGATAATGGAATCGGTAGGGTGTGTGTGTGTGGACTGTGTGCGTGCGTGAGTGTGTGCGTGTGTGTGTGGACTGTGTGCGTGCGTGTGTGTGCGCGCGTGTGTGTGCGTGTGCGTGCGTGTGTGTGTGTGTGTGCGTGTGTGAGTGTGTGTGTGTGTGTGTGTGTGTGTGTGTGTGTGTGTGTGTGTGTGTGTGTGTGTGTGTGTGCGCAGGTGTCTATCCTAGCCCTGTCCTGGCGGGACACCTGGAATATTACCCCAATCAGCCTGATGAGGGCGCTATAATTAAAGGTCAAGATTCTGAACTCTGAAAGGTCACAGCTCCTCCACCCTACGTCGGATTTACACAACGTGATACGTAAATTAATTTATCCTGACTGTACACATTTGCCTCAAGGGCCCATGAAGTCTGCCATATTGAATTGTTTTGTCCAATTGCTAGCAGCCAGCCCCCACCAGGTGATACAGGGCCAAGGCTAAGAGAATAATCAAGGACTCTAGGCACCCAAACAACTGCCTCTTTACACTGCTGTGGTCAGGCGAGCGCTACCGGAGTCTCATGGCCAGTACAGGGCTGGCTCCACTTTATCTGGCTGCACTCCTGCACCACCACCCCATCCAGAGCCCCAAGGTCTGCTGACCAGCTGCTGCTGGAGGTGCCATGGACCAGGCTCATAACCAGGGGAGACAGAGCCTTCACTGCTGGAGGTGCCATGGACCAGGCGCATAACCAGGGGAGACAGAGCTGCTGCTGGAGGTGCCATGGACCAGGCTCATAACCAGGGGAGACAGAGCCTTCACTGCTGCTGGAGGAGCCCAGGACCAGGCTCATAACCAGGGGAGACAGAACCTTCACTGCTGGAGGTGCCATGGACCAGGCTCATAACCAGGGGAGACAGAGCTGCTGCTGGAGGTGCCATGGACCAGGCTCATAACCAGGGGAGACAGAGCCTTCACTGCTGCTGGAGGTGCCATGGACCAGGCTCATAACCAGGGGAGACAGAGCCTTCACTGCTGCTGGAGGAGCCCAGGACCAGGCTCAAAACCAGGGGAGACAGAGCTGCTGCTGGAGGAGCCCAGGACCAGGCTCATAACCAGGGGAGACAGAGCTGCTGCTGGAGGAGCCCAGGACCAGGCTCAAAACCAGGGGAGACAGAGCTGCTGCTGGAGGTGCCCAGGACCAGGCTCATAACCAGGGGAGACAGAGCTGCTGCTGGAGGAGCCCAGGACCAGGCTCATAACCAGGGGAGACAGAGCTGCTGTTGGAGGTGCCATGGACCAGGCTCATAACCAGGGGAGACAGAGCCTTCACTGCTGCTGCCCCCCCCCCCCCCCCCACATAAGATCTGCCCAGAGCCTAGAGGCTTTTAAATCCCTGCTCAAAACGCACCTCTTTTCCCTGGCCTTTGACCACAGTTAGCCCGCCACTTGCACACAACGTTTGATGTTACTCTGGACTTCTTTTTAATCAAATGTTTTGTCTCTTTTGTACTGCACCTTGCTCTTGTTTTCCTAATTGTACAATACCTTTTCTGTTATTTTAGTGTGTATTTTTTTTTTACCTGTTACCGCATTGTATGTGTTTTTATCATGTACCTGTGAAGCACTTTGGTTTGGCTTTAGTCATTTGTTAAAGTGCTATAGAACTAAAGACTGGACTACAGAGAGACTCAGAAGCAGCTTCTATCCATCAGGATGCTCAATGTGGACTTTATACAACACTGACCCATCCATTCTACATGCATTGCACACACATCCACATGCACACACTCACTTTAAACACTCACCTTTAACATTCACTTTAGACACTTTAAACACTTTTTAACACTACACCATATTTTATCTATTTATTACTAAAGATTTGCCATAGCTACCTCTTTACCTCATTTTGCATTTTGTTTTTGCATTTCGTACATTATTAGTTTTGTATATTGCATATTTTGTATAGTGTTTGGTCTTTATTTTTTTTTACTTTTTACTGTATGAAGCACAATGTCCAGAGGGTCATACAGAACCAACCATTTCACTATATTGTAATACATGTACCTTATAATATGTGACAAATAAAACAAAACGTGAACTAATTGCGTTTTGAAGATATTGACCAATGAACCTGAAAAGGGTGCGGTTCTCCACAAAACTTGCACCATGACACTCCCCTGACTAAAGGTATAATGGTGCTCTATGGAGAAACCATGACATGTCCCCTGACTAAAAGTATAATGGAGCTCTATGGAGAAACCATGACACTCCCCTGACTAAAAGTATAATGGAGCTCTATGGATAAACCATGACACTCCCCTGACTAAAGGTATAATGGTGCTCTATGGAGAAACCATGACACTCCCCTGACTAAAAGTATAATGGAGCTCTATGGAGAAACCATGACACTCCCCTGACTAAAAGTATAATGGAGCTCTATGGAGAAACCATGACACTCCCCTGACTAAAGGTATAATGGTGCTCTATGGAGAAACCATGACACTCCCCTGACTAAAGGTATAATGGTGCTCTATGGAGAAACCATGACACTCCCCTGACTAAAAGTATAATGGAGCTCTATGGAGAAACCATGACATGTCCCCTGACTAAAAGTATAATGGAGTGCTATGGAGAAACCATGACACTCCCCTGACTAAAGGTATAATGGTGCGCTATGGAGAAACCATGACACTCCCCTGACTAAAAGTATAATGGAGCTCTATGGAAAAACAATGACACTCTCCTGACTAAAAGTATAATGGAGCTCTATGGAGAAACCATGACACTCCCCTGACTAAAGGTATAATGGTGCTCTATGGAGAAACCATGACACTCCCCTGACTAAAAGTATAATGGAGCTCTATGGATAAACCATGACACTCCCCTGACTAAAGGTATAATGGTGCTCTATGGAGAAACCATGACATGTCCCCTGACTAAAAGTATAATGGAGTGCTATGGAGAAACCATGACACTCCCCTGACTAAAGGTATAATGGTGCTCTATGGAGAAACCATGACACCCCCCTGACTAAAGGTATAATGGAGTGCTATGGAGAAACCATGACATGTCCCCTGACTAAAAGTATAATGGAGTGCTATGGAGAAACCATGACACTCCCCTGACTAAAAGTATAATGTAGCTCTATGGAGAAACCATGACACTCCCCTGACTAAAGGTATAATGGTGCTCTATGGAGAAACCATGACACTCCCCTGACTAAAGGTATAATGGAGTGCTATGGAGAAACCATGAAATGTCCCCTGACAAAAAATATTATGGAGTGCTATGGAGAAACCATGACATGTCCCCCGACAAAAAATATAATGGAGCTCTATGGAGAAACCATGACATTCCCCTGACTAAAAGTATAATGGAGTGCTATGGAGAAACCATGACATGTCCCCTGACTAAAAGTATAATGGAGTGCTATGGAGAAACCATGACATGTCCCCTGACAAAAAATATAATGGAGCTCTATGGAGAAACCATGACATTCCCCTGACTAACAGTATAATGGAGCTCTATGGTGAAACCATGACATTGCCATGACTAAAAGTATAATGGAGCTCTATGGAGAAACCATGACAATCCCTGACTAAAAGTACTGTATAATGGAGCTCTATGGAGAAACCATGACACTTCCCTGACTAAAAGTAGTTTGAAACAAAAACGTCTGTATGTCATCTCTCCTCTTCTCTTCTCTTCTCTTCTCATCCTCTCCTCTCCTCTCCTCTCCTCTCCTCTCCTCTCCTCTCCTCTCCTCTCCTCTCCTCTCCTCTCCTCTCCTCTCCTCTCCTCTCCTCTTCTCTTCTCTTCTCTTCTCTCCTCTTCTCTCATTTCCTCTCCTCTCCTCTTCTCTCTTTTCCTCTCCTCTCCTCTCCTCTCCTTTCTTCTCTCCTCTCCTTTCTTCTCTCTCCTCTCTCCTCTCCCCTCTTC
>NC_140173.1:34236016-34293516 GCF_963971535.1 Notolepis coatsorum | reverse complement strand
TTTGCCTATTCACCTGCAGTGTCTCGCCTTAAGCTGTGGATCCAGTTTCTTGTCATTTTTGCTGTTGTTGTTGTTGTTGGTGGTGGTGTTGGTATTGTTGTTGTTGTTGTTGTTGTTGTTTCGGTTGCTGTTGTTGATGTGTTGTTGTTGCTGGTGTTGTAGTTTCTGTTGTTGTTGTTATTTTTATTGTTGATGTGTTGTTGTTGCTGTTGTTGCTGCTGTTGTTGCTGTTGTTGGTGTTGTTGTTGTTGTTGTTGTTGTAGTTGTTGTTGTTGCTGTGTTGTGGCTGTTGTTGTTGTTGTTGTTTCGGTTGCTGTTGTTGATGTGTTGTTGTTGCTGGTGTTGTAGTTTCTGTTGTTGTTGTTATTTTTATTGTTGATGTGTTGTTGTTGCTGTTGTTGCTGCTGTTGTTGCTGTTGTTGGTGTTGTTGTTGTTGTTGTTGTTGTTGTAGTTGTTGTTGTTGCTGTGTTGTGGCTGTTGTTGTTGTTGTTGTTGTTGTTATAGTATGTTCATCCAGTGTGTCATGTAATTTTACTTAGTCTTTGTGGTCATAATGTGTTTAACACTTTCTGTGCCGTTCACGTTTCTGTGGCCCGACCGTTGAGTGCCAAAAACGTAGATCTACGTTTCTGTTTCGTTATTTCTTTTATTCGCTATTGCCATTCATAATCCATCCTGTTCTGAATGTGTCTGAGATCGCAGACGGCCAATACCGCCGCCTAACTCCTTGCGGCTGGTAATGCACATCATTGGAATCCCTCTGGCTTGGGCTGTGCATTGATCTAAGAAGTCCGGTCCGGGTTTCCTTCTTGGGCATGACTAACGTTATAACACACGGATTGGGGACACTGGAGCACCATGGATTCATGTGTTTTGGTGGATAAACATTGGACACACAACGCAATCAATATTTGGAGTGGCGATCAGGAATTGGATTATTCTTTTTGCAGTACATCATAGACGATGTTTTTGTTACCAATCTTGCCTTGATCCGATGTTTTTTCCGCAGCGATCACAACGTGTCTGTGTGTGTGTGTGTGTGTGTGTCGTTGGCTGCGACCAAAGCACGGATGGGCGGCTTTTCCTCCCCCGCTTTCGTGCATGCATGATGAAACATAATACCGATAATTTAGCGTTTATTTCAGAATGATTCATAAATCAGGCGAGGAATGGCACGATTTCTAAGGAAATGCATTGAAGCGGTGTTTGCTGAAGTTTCTTGGGATTAGACAGGATCACTCTAAAACTATACTCATATTCACCACGGTATAAAACGGAAATGTATGTATGAAGTTTTTTGCATGTTGACTGGAAGAAACTCACTGACAATCGACATTATTAGATCCATAGCTATAATATTTATATAATATAGTTTTTAGCACTGCAAACACGGCATTCTCCCCAATTGAACATAGCACTGGCACTGACTTCCCACAGTGCCCCGTGCTGACTGGCAGTCAATGTGTTAAGGAGAAAACGTGATAATTTCAATATTTGGGGATTTAGAATTGCTTTTAAACATGTGACAAATGAACTTTGACTTGGTCTTTGAAGCGTGAGCTCAGAGATACACGTAGGCGTTTTACCAGAGAGACGGGTCTGAGTGTTGGCTCAGCCATTTAAATCCTCCACGGAAAACAGGTAGGTAGACCGGTGCCTTGCTCAAGGACACTGGGACGGGGTTGGATATATTCAGTGTCAACCGGGGATGAGACCTATGACCTTAACCGTTCGCAGGATGGTTTCACTAACTGCCCGGCCACCCTGCCAGGTAGCGCATCACTGGGGCTGTGGGGTAAAGCTATAAATACATCTTCTGTCGTCTAAATCAGTGCTTCTTCTTAACCTTCTCACCCTTAAAGGCCTGTTTGCCCCCAAACATGGTGAATCATAGAGTAGAGAACACAAGTTAAAATAATATAATGATTTTTACCTCCTCCTTTCAGGCCGAAGGGGCACTTCACCAAAAAACAATGCAGATTTATTTGTACAGATTTACAGATTTACAGATTTACCAAGGACCAGAATTGAAGTTGAATAACATTGTTTCACGAGAAAGATAGACTCCTGGCTAACTATAGTATGAACATCAGTACGGATTATGCTGAGAAAATAATCATCATGTGGTAGGTAGTAAATAGGGTTAGGGGTGCAGAATCCTGAACTTACCCTTTAAAAGGTTAGCCTGAGAACCGTTAAAGGACTGGGATGTTTTTGTCTGTTTAACACTTTCGCGGCCAACCGCGTATATATATACGTTATTGGGCGCCAACGGTTATAGTTTTCCCTTTTTTTCGATTTTAATATCCTATTCAATGTCAGGGACCTGTATGTTGCCGTTAAAAGGCATACTGGCACTCCGAAGGTGCAGTACCGGCCAGATCCTGCTAGTAGGCAGTATTGAGAGTGCAGTAAACCCTGTTCCAGACAGGGTGCTACGTTTAAACCGCTCCGGACAGACTTTTCTAGTAATGGGAAACCTAGGGCTTCACTCGATCGCATTGAATAGTTTTCGGGACCCCCGATCCTTATGTTGTGGTGGGTTATGTCGTGGACCAGATGGACATAGGATGGACCAGATGGTGATCAAATAATTGGAATATTCTTTTTGGAATACCACCAACCACAGGTAAGGACAATCTGACGTCAATTTCAGCTTGATCGTGCATGGTTATCATACCCATCCCCCTGATTGGTGTGTGTTGTGGTAATAACGAATGACGTTACTGGCAATCAAATAATCAGAAACGACCCCCCCCCTCTTTCATGCATTCATGATGAAACATAATACCTATTTTATAGATTTGATTTGGAAATAGTAGCATGTCAAACGCCAATGGTTTTAGTAGAATTCACGTTGCGCCCTATAGCCAGCCTCCCAGGAATTAGCCCGGATCATTCCGAAATTATACTTATATTCACCATGGGATAACACATGAACGTATTCATGAAAAGAATCATTCTTTTTTGCATCTTGAACGGAAGATAGTTACTGTCAAATGACCATGGTATTGTATCCATAGCTATAATATAAAATATAGAATTAGCTCTACAAACAAGGTGACGCACAGGCACAGTGAAACTATGTAATGGAAACCTGGCCCAGCTACAGCTAGATGGGGAAATCGAATGGCTGCGAATGTGTTAATAACACCTCATACTAGCAGTTAAAATATTGCTTTTCTTTCTTGGGGGAACGAGTTCAGGGTGTTGCCAATATGGGATCTAGTGGTTCTCTAGTGGTTCTCAATACAGGATCTAGTGGTTCTCTATATGGGATCTAGTGGTTCTCAAAGTGTTACGGGGTGGTAGGTGTGTAGGACCCAGGTGCCGTACAGAACGGATAAGACGAGAGGCAGGTGTTGGTTTTAAAACAAAAGATACTCCTTTATTTAGAGTAGAAATACGGTACGTATGCAGACAAGGGCGTATAAATAAAAGGGGAGAAACCTCTGTCTCCAAAACACGTTAGAGCACATAAACATAAACTCATCTACACAATAAATTGGGGAAAGCAAAGGGGAGAAATCGATGTCTCCAAAACACATCACAAAAGAAAAACACGTCAGGCGACGGTGCAGCATAGGCACACAGAAATCTCATACAAACAATAACGAAATGACACGGCAATTAATACAAGTACCGAACATACTTGTTATTTTTTAATACAATATATCCTCTGTGTGCGACGCGTGTAGCTGCCGGTTGTCTGAGTTTGTTTGTTTGCGTTTCGTAGTGTCGTTGAGATGTTTTGTTGTTTGTTTGTCTTTGTTGCTTGTTGGTGAAGCTGCAAATATGAATTGCCCCACGCAGGATCAATAAAGTTGTCTGAATCTGAATCTGAATCTGAATCTATACATCGATAGCCTGTCGATAGCCCTTTCAGGTGACAAAATCCGTTCAGCGGTTCTCGAGTACACGGAAGTACATAGGTGACATGGTGGGTCAGGGCTAAGCCAGTATAGACTATGTAGGGGGTAACATGGTGGGTCAGGGGTAAGCCAGTATAGACTATGTAGGGGGTAACATGGTGGGTCAGGGGTAAGCCAGTATAGACTATGTAGGGGGTAACATGGTGGGTCAGGGGTAAGCCAGTATAGACTATGTAGGGGGTAACATGGTGGGTCAGGGGTAAGCCAGTATGTAGGGGGTGACATGGTGGGTCAGGGCTAAGCCAGTATGTAGGGGGTAACATGGTGGGTCAGGGGTAAGACTGGACATCTTGGGGCTTACTGTACAGTTACTAGGGGTGTAAAGGTACACGTATCCGTACCGAACCGCTTCAGTACTGGACCTTAAGGTTCAGTACGGCTGTGTACCAAACTAATGCAATGGTATGTTAACCACTAACGACCGCCCACCGGGGGCTGTTTTTTTTTCCTCACAATCTAATATAATTATTATAATCGATTAATAAGTCGATTATTAATTTCAATATAGAATATTCGTTGACAGCCCTACAAGTACAATTAGTTACTGCACACTACATCACCCCTGAGTGGAACATGGAAAGCCAAACTTTCTACCCACTGTACCGAAAACCCGAACCGAACCGTGACTTCAAAACCGAGGTACGTACCAAACCGTGGTTTTTGTGTACCGTTACACCCCTAACATTTACTGTACTGTACAGCTTGGAAAGTGGGGCAGAATGTTTTAGATGAGGCTGGAGGTCCTACAACATCCATCTGGGGATGGGGGTGGGCTGGGCTGGGGTGGGGGGGGGGGTCGAAGGGAGGATCAAGTCACCAGTCTACAGTAATGTTGGGTGGGGGCGCGAGGCACGGGGGGTGGGTGGGGGGGGTTGTCTTTGAGACAGAGATATAAGGGTGAAGGAGTTGAAGCTCGATCCTCACGCACACACACACACACACACACACACACGCACACAAACACACGCACACACACACACACACACACACACATTCCTCCTGCTCCAGCCCCGTCTCTAATGCTGTTGGTCTGGTGAGTGCAGAGATTTACGACGACTCAGGAGCTCTGATGCAGACGACCACAAATCAGAGTGACTATGAAATAGAGGCAGATCTGCAACACGCACACACATGTACGCACACGTACACACACACACACGCGCACATACATATAGATGCACACACACACACACACACACACACACACACACACACACACACACACGCATATGGATGGACACACACACACACAAAACACACGCATACACATGCACGCACACGCACACACACACAGACGCACATACATATAGATGCACACACACGCACACGCATATGGATGGACACACACACACATACATGCATAGACACAATAAATGGAGGTACAGATGTGACACAGTTGTGTGACACACTCACACACACACACACTCACACACAAATAGAGTTACAACCATGACACACACACACACACACACACGCACGCATGCACGTACGCACGGACACACGTGCGCGCACACACACACACACACACACACACACACACACACACACACACACACACACACACACACACACACACACACACACACACACACACACACACACACACACACACACACACACACACACACACACACACACACACACACACACACACAGTGAAATACGGGTAGGGCCACTGCTCCACTGCACCGGCTCCCAAAGGTGCCCGGTAAATTTACGGGCCCCTCCAGCCACTTCAAACGCTGTCCATAACTTAGAGGCTGGGCCACTTTATTGTTCCGTGGATGGGAGGAGGAGAAAGAGAGAGAGAGAGAGAGAGAGAGAGAGAGAGAGAGAGAGAGAGGAGAGGGTGAAGGAGTCGAAGATAGATGGACCAGGGAGGAATTAAAACCTCCTTTGTCTCAGACAATTAACATTCCTACGACCAGTGACCCACAAACACACACACACACACATACACGTACAGTGTTTCCCCCCCCAACCCCTCCTACCCAACCCCCCCACCCAACCTCCCCCAATGTACAGTTTTTACGTCAAATGTATATACTCCCTTTTCTGGACTCTTTTGTATCACAAACAATACTGTATTTGCAAATCTGGTATGTCATAAATGTATAGATGTAGCAGTACTGTCTACCTGTATGTCATGTATGTCAATGTTATGATGAATTGAAAATGGGGGACCCTGATGTAAACAAGACGAAAGTCTTTCTCTGGTCTGCATCCCCTTAACAATTGTGTGTATTGAGCTGTATTGTACTGTACCCATTCTGCAATCTGTTAATAACATTTTCAATCAACCCCCTCAAGACCCAACACACACACAGAGATACAGATACAGTGCTGAGATTATAAACTTGTTGTTATTACACACACACACTGTTACGACCCTGGCTCAGGGGCACGCAACCTATGTGCAAACCAACACCAAAACCCCGTGCTCTAACTCAAAGTGCTACTAACTCAAGGAACTATTAAGGTAAATGTAACTAAGGTACTAGTGCAAACCCAACGGACAAGGACTGAAGAACCTAACAGCTCTTTCTCCAAGCACAGACACTGCATGTGTGTTATGTGGTCTGCCTTTAAAGCTCCCAGCAGGTAACCAATCAGCACTAATTGGCTAATTGGCAGGCCTCACCTGCATGCCCGGTGACACAGGAGTGATCAGGCCTCTAGTACATAACACCTCCCCCACCAAACTGGTTGCCCAAGAGGCAACCACTACACAACAACCCATAAACAAAACAAAAAACAACTGTGACCCCTTAGTTGTCAGGGCCACTACCACAACAGCGATAACGGGTACCACAAACACCGGTACTATGATCGTGAGAGGGCGTCTGCTAGCACGTTGTCCCTCCCACGATGTGGCGAATATCCAAGTTATACGCCTGGAGGAACAAACTCCATCGCATCAAACGATGGTTCGAGTTCACCATGCTGCGAAGAAAAACCAAAGGGTTATGGTCTGTATACACAACAAGGGGTAAACTGGAGGATCCAACGTAAACATCAAAATGGTTCAAGGCAAGAACCGGGTCGGCCCCTGTTGAACACGACCACCGATACCGATCTGTCAAAATTATACTGCAAACCAAAATCAACCTGAGAACTGCGCTTAACAGAACAGAACACAGCACAACAAAAACCATAGATCACTGATACCACCACCGCACCCATATCCATCCCACCTGGCACTGGCAGTTCAGGATACTGCAAACCGTGAACATCCAGAGTAGGATGTACCGCCTCAGGTACAGCCCCAGTCTACCGGGAACATGGCAGTACGACAGTCACAATAACGTCTGGAACACCATCTAAAATGGCGTCACCCAAAATAACATTGTCCTGATCAAAAACAAAATGGCTGCCACTCCACAGACCAGGTCGCGAAGGCGGCTCCTGCTCCACAGGACACAGGTAACTAGGTTGACCATCACACCTAGTGCATGGCAGAGAATCAGTGTGGACATGTGGATCAATGTCAGAATCATCAACTGACATATTGGGACCATCCCTGCCCACAAGTGAAACATTAGGGACAATAGAGCTACTGTGGGAAAGCTGGCAGCCTAAGTCAGGCTTAGTAGCCTCTCCAACTAGAACGGTGTCACATGAAACAACAGCACCTCTCATAGCATCCTTCCCACACTCATCCTCCAATTCGTTCGTGGCCTCAGCCACTGTACAGGCTGGGAAGACCTTGAGACACTGCGCTGCCATATCATCTCCTGTCACATGCTTCTCCGGCACGCATGTCAACTCTGGTTTCACCACCGGGCCTAACACAAAGCCACAATCAAGAGAATCATTATGCAGAGGTACATCCACCGTGTGCTTTCCGAAATTCTCAACAGGTACACATTTTAATTCAACAAAGAATGTGTCACTAAGTGTAATGTCCCAAGTTGAAGTATCAACAACATCAGTTTTGTCCTTTGACATTTCTCGTGCCACAGCACACACAGGAAACACTCCTGGATGTTTCTGTGCCAGCTCATTAGAGACCTCAGAAACCACAGGAATGGGAGTTACAACCGGAGTAGCCAGCACTTTGTCACCAGCCAAATCATTCCCTAGAATGAAGGACACCCCCTTTATGGGAATGTGAGAACATACCCCCACAACAACATTGCCTGATACTAAGGGAGAATTGAGCGTGACCTCATGCAAATGTGCATCCAAAAATCCACCCCCAAAGCCCCGAACAACGACACCGGAATGCAAAGAAGAGTTTTCTGAAAACGGCAAAACCCCCTCCAGAATGAGGGACTGAAAAGCACCGGTATCTCTCCAAATTGTTATAGCCTGTTTGGACTCTAGTGCATTAGTCAGGGAAACAAATCCATTCATCATAAACCTTGAGGAACCCTCAAGCTCTTTGTTCACACGTTTGATACTTCCCCCATCCCCATCTAACGTTGGCATAGGCGTTCTGCATATGGTTTCTACCAGAGCCACGGTTCTGACATTTTTCTGCTCAAGCACCGGGCACCCAGCAACGATATGACCAGGTTCTTTACAGTAGAAACAGATAATCCCTTCTGGGAATGCACCAGCAGAACCACCCCGCCTAGGAGGTGAAGTTAACTGACCAGCAGACACAGGTTTTGGGAAACGGCCCCCCTGAACAGGACGCCTATCCCCGGACTCAACACGGTAGTCCTCCAAAAACACGGACTTGTGTGTCAACACAAACTCATCAGCGAAGACAGCGGCGTCGCCTATCTTCGATACCTTACGCTCATTTAGATGTGTGGAAACGGTATCAGGAACACATCTTTTAAATTCCTCTAGGAGAATCAACTGCCTAAGCTGCTCTCTTGACTCTGCCTTCTGAGAAGTGCACCACCTGTCAAACAGGTTCTCCTTCTCCCTTCCAAATTCAACATAAGACTGCCCCTCCGACCTGCGACCTCTAAAACGCTGACGATAGGCCTCGGGGACCAACTCATAAGCCCTCAAAATGGAAGCTTTAACCAGCTCATAATCAGCACTTTGTTCAAGGGACAGAGCAGTGTAGGCTTCTTGTGCCCTACCAACTAAAACACATTGCAGCAGCAGTGTCCAGGCGGTATCAGGCCACTTCAATGTGGTTGCCACCCGTTCAAAAAGGGGAAAATATCTTTCCACGTCTTTCTCAAAAAATGGAGGCACCATCCTAATATTCCTGCCTACATCAAAACCGGAACGTGACTCTGGATGCAGAGCACCCGCCTGTAAGGCAGCATGCTTATATTCAAGCTCCTTCTGCGCACGCTCGTGCTCCAGCAACATTTGTCTCTCCTTAAACTCATGCTCCTTAAATTTAAACTCATGCTCCTTAAGCTCACGCTCATGCTCACGCTCCTCTCTCCTCTCTCTCCCCTTAAGCTCACGCTCCTTAAGCTCACGCTCCTCTCTCCTCTCCTCACGCTCTTGGTGTAGCTGCCTCTCCTTAAACTCCAACTCTCTAACCCTCCACTCACCCTCTGCACCAGGTAATAGCGGAGACGCGTCAGACGAAGGAGGCTCCTCCACCCTCTCCTCAAGCACCTGCCCTCTAATGAGTAACACCCTTAAAGCACTCAAGGCAGACGGCTTCAAACGTTTCTCCCCTGCAGAAAGCTCTACCCTATAGTGTACAGCAAGTTCTAGCAGTTGTTCTTTGGAAAACTTGTCTAACAAATCATGAGACGGGCGATCAACAAAGTCCCTGATGGAAGCCATTGTCACTGAACCAGCCACCCCAAGCACACACCCTACCTCACAGACACGAAGAACCACTAACGAACCACGAAGACCCCCCCAACGAACCACTGAAGAACCACGAAGAACCACTGAAGAACCATGAATAATGCTAAATGCCAATAATAACAACCAGAAGGGAACGCGGTGGAAATGTGAGCTCTACGGAGCGCACCTTCCTAGGTTGCAAAAAAAAAAGAAAAAAAAAAAAACACCCACCCTAAATAGACGTGTTAGGTGCTACCAGGTATGCTCACCAAACACTCAAACAAACAAAATAAATCCAACAAACAATTCCAAACAGGTGCGCCTTCTAACCTGATATGACTACATATGCTTCTACGTCTAAACTGCAGAAAAAACCGGCCCACCACATGTCTACCCTAAGAAACACTAAATCAAGCCCTACCACACTACCTGTGTTTTCTGGCCGCCCTAATCTACCTACCCTTAAACTAATGCCCTGTAGACCTAACTTTCTTCAACCACACCTGCTACCAGTCAAAGATCATATACCAATCATTTCATTGACCGCCCCAGGAGTACGTGGTGCACAGGACGCTAACCAACAACCAGAAAATAATGCCCCTATCTACATGTGGTGCCCACTAAACTATATATTTTAACAGCATAAGTAGTCACATCAAATTACAAACAAATACGGCATACTCACCTGTTTGATGAAATGGCTCAGCCCCCACGTTACACCATATGTAACGAACACCACCCAAACCATAATACCATGACACCCCGTGTACCACAAAAAAAAAACCACCAAACAAAGTTCTAGGGGTAAAAGATCCCGGACGAGCGCCCAACTGTTACGACCCTGGCTCAGGGGCACGCAACCTATGTGCAAACCAACACCAAAACCCTGTGCTCTAACTCAAAGTGCTACTAACTCAAGGAACTATTAAGGTAAATGTAACTAAGGTACTAGTGCAAACCCAACGGACAAGGACTGAAGAACCTAACAGCTCTTTCTCCAAGCACAGACACTGCATGTGTGTTATGTGGTCTGCCTTTAAAGCTCCCAGCAGGTAACCAATCAGCACTAATTGGCTAATTGGCAGGCCTCACCTGCATGCCCGGTGACACAGGAGTGATCAGGCCTCTAGTACATAACACACACACACACACACACACACATGGACCCTGAATCCATACACTTTCGTCTTGTTTACAGCTCTCCACCTTGCTATCTGAAACAATAGCTATCAATATAACGTTAGCAACTTTAACTTACATGGCTGTGTGGCTAGCTAGCTAGCTAACGCTAACGTTAATGTAGCATGGGCTCGTCGTAATAACACAATAAACGTGACATGGTTGGACTTGTGGTCGGCAGAAAAACTTGGTGTAGTTTTATCAAATATGCGGAATTGTAAAGAGTTGGCTGCTACTGTAAACAAACATTCTTAAACTTACCCATGCAGACGCATCTCGACCGATCTCATAGTTAATTCCGTTGAATAGCGCAGTGTTTTCACCGGTGAGCCGAGACTGAATCAACTGGTTTAACAAAGTTCCTGTACTCGTTCATTAGATCCAATGCATTCATCTCTTTCTGATCCAGAGTGCAGCTGCTCCAACCAACGTGATGATAAACCCATTGAAAGTGTAAACAGACAGAGCCAGTGCGTCGCTCTAACACCCCCCCAAAATGTAAATCTCTGCGGGCTGCTGCCTAGGCTTGATTCACATGCAAATACAGTAATTACGCCCCCGTTTCATTGAAATAAAGTCTGTGGACAACCTATTTTTAAACAAAGGAATGATACTATTTTAGATATTCTAACTGTTCGTTTTTATAGTAAACAAGTACTTATACATTCAATTTATAATAATATGAAGAAAAAAAAATAAAAATCTATAACGTCTAGACGAGAAGGGGGCGGGCCGAGTTGTGGTCACTAGCGCTGCCAGGTGTCACAAATATGATATTTGGCTGGTAGCAGGTGTGGTTGAAGATGGTTAGGTCTACAGGGCATTAGCTTAAGGGTAGGTAGATTAGGGGGCCAGAAAACACAGGTAGTGTGGTAGGGCCTGATTTAGTGTTTCTTAGGGTAGACATGTGGTGGGCCGGTTTTGACTGCAGTTTAGATGTAGAAGCGTAAGTAGTCATATCAGGTTAGAAGGGGCACCTGTTTGAATTTGTTTGTTGTATTTATTTAGTTTGTTTTGAGTGTTTGGTTAGCATACCTGTTAGAACCTGACCTCCTGCGTGTATGATCCGTCTACTGCAGATTAGGCAGGCCTCATCACTGCCCCGTTTTAAAGGCCTCCTTAAGACCCACCTCTTCTCTCTGGCTTTCGACACCATGTAGCTTGTTGATTTTATGATCTTATTGTCTTACTGTGTTGTTGTTGTATCGTTTTGTTACTGTTTCCCTTGCTTTAAATTTTTTTTTAAGTACTCTGATCTATTTAAACTTGTATTGCTGCCTATATTTACCTAATGTTTTTTTTGCTGCCTATATTTACCTAATGTTTTTTATCTCTGTTTTGGTACTCTTGTTTTTTTTTCTATTTTTAGTGCTGCTAATAGTTTTTAATATGCTCCCCCTGTACAGCACTTTGTGCCCCTGTGGCTGTTAAAGCGCTTTATAAATAAAGTTGGATTGGATTGGATTGGATTTATTTCAGGGTGGTTGTTTTTTATTTAATTTTTTGCAAATTAGAAAGGTGCGCTCAGTAGAGCACACATTTCCACCACGTCCCTTTATGGTTATTAGTATTGGCATTAGCATTCTATATGGTTCTTTAGTGGTTCTTCAGTGGTGCTTCGTGGTTCTTCGTGGTTCTTCAGTGTTTCTTTAGTGGCTCTTTGGTGGTTCTTTAGGTAGATTGTGTGTGTGCTAGGGTGCTTTTGGCCTTTTTTTTTTTTGGTGACTCTAAGGTGGGCAGGGTGTGGCGCTGGTGCAGTAAAGATGGCTTCCATCAACGACTTTGTTGATCACCCTTCTCATGACATGTTGGCGAGGTTTTCAAAGGAACAGCTTCTGGAGCTTGCTGTGCATTACAAGGTAGAGCTTACTGCCAGTGAGAAGCGTTTGAAGCCAACTGCCTTGAGTGCTTTGAGGGTGTTACTCATTAGAGAGCAGGTGCTTGTGGCGAGGGTGGAGGAGCCTCCTTTGTCTGACGTGTCTCCGCTATTATCTGGTGCAGAGGGTGAGTGGAGGATTGGAGATTTGGAGTTTAGGGAAAGGCAGCTACAGCATGAGCGTGAGGAGAGGAGAGAGGAGTGTGAGTTTACAAGGTAAGGAGAAACAAATGTTGCTGGAGCACGAGCGTGCACAGAAGGAGCTTGAATGTAAGCATGCTGCCTTGCAGGCGGGTGCTCTGCCTTCAGAGTCGCGTTTCGGTTTTGATGTCGGCAAAAATATTAGGATGGTGCCTCCTTTTGTTGAAAAGGATGTGGAAAAGTATTTTCCCCTTTTTGAACAGGTGGCAACCACGTTGAAGTGGCCTGATACGGCCTGGACGCTGCTGCTGCAGTGTGTTCTTCTTGGTAAGGCTCAAGAAGCCTATACTGCTCTGTCCCTTGAACAAAGTGCTGACTATGAGCTTGTTAAAGCTTCCATATTGAGGGCTTATGAGTTAGTCCCCGAGGCCTATCGTCAGCGTTTTAGAGCCTATCGCAGGTCGGAAGGACAGTCTTATGTTGAATTTGGAACAGAGAAGGAGAACCTGTTTGACAGGTGGTGCACTTCTCAGAAAGCAGAGTCGAGAGAGCAGCTTAGACAGTTGATTCTCCTAGAGGAATTTAAAAGATGTGTTCCCGATACCGTTTCCACTCATCTAAACGAGCGTAGGGTATCGAAGATAGGCGACGCCGCTGTCTTCGCTGATGAGTTTGTGTTGACACACAAGTCAGTTTTTTTGGAGGACTACCGTGTTGAGTCCAGGGATAGGCGTCCTGTTCAGGGGGGCCGTTTCCCAAAACCTGTGTCTGCTGGTCAGTTCACTTCACCTCCTAGGCGGGGTGGTTCTGCTGGTGCATTCCCAGAAGGGATTATCTGTTTCTACTGTAAAGAACCTGGTCATATCGTTGCTGGGTGCCCGGTGCTTGAGCAAAAAAAATTCAGAACGGTGGCTCTGGTAGAAACCATATGCAGAACACCTATGCCAACGTTAGAGGGTGATGGGGGAAGTATAAAACGTGTGGACAAAGAGCTCGAGGGTTCCTCAAGATTTATTGTTACGAAGGATCAGATTAAACCGAATATATATATTTATTTATGGATATATATTGAATAGTATTTGTATATCGTTTGATATCCCTTGTATATTCCTTGTACATATACACAGAATATCCCTTTAGCCTACTATAGCCCATAATAGTTCATTCTCTTATTGGACAAAAGGACCAGGCGCCAGGGACCAGCCCCTGACGTCAAGTTCAAAGGTACCGACGAGACATGTCCGTACTAGCCCCGGCTCCGCTCAGGGATACGGCTACCGAAACGAGAGTGGCACTATTTGTTCACCGTGCATATAAATATGGCGCAAGTAAATGTAGAAGACCCTTAGTCCTTTACCCTTCTACCCAACTAAGTAACAGAACGTGAAGCCTCACCCACGATACCGCGTGCGGTGTAGTATGGCCTGTTTGGCCTTAGAATAGCATCAAGACCTCGTGCGAATTAATAGCTGAATTGTCAGAGTTTGGCACTGTACCGTCGAGTGCAACGTATTTCTATTAAGTAATAATAGTCTATCGTGTATGGTGCATCGTGCGGTTAGAGTTCTAAAGTGACCAGCATCTCCAACGCTTCCTCGTGTTATCTAGAGTCTTAACCAGGCTGGGCCGACCACATGGCGCCTTCATCCGAGGAGATCTAGACGAGGACCGAGGGACATGTACACTGGATTACCTACCCGACGACTGCTGAGCCCTATGCGGCTGGAATATATTTGCTTTGGTACTGTGATTTGTGGAGCGGATAATCGCCGACGCCTGTGAGTGTTGGATTTACCCCCGAGAGGAGTCAAGTTGAGTCGGCGCTCAGAGAGACTGAGGTCGCCTAGCTTCTTCTTCACTGTGGAGCTACAGCCTACAAGAGAACCAAGGTGTATTCATCTGCGGATCAAGAGTCTACTGCACTGTCTTCTGTACTTGAAGTCTCCCTAGATATCGTTGACCAGACGGTCTACTACCGACGGCTCTCCTACCCCCCCTACCGGCCTACAACCGGGAGGACCCCTTCCAGAATATCCTGCTATATCATTAAGAGTACCATAGAGCTAATTCCCTAAGAGCCAGGTTGTATACTTGCTTCCTGCGTAACCAGAGATTGGACATTCAGTGTTGATTTGCCTACGAGTACTCATTTGCCTTACAAGTGCATTCAAATCATAAATGTAATAGTAAATATCATATGTACCTTTTGCTATATTAAATATTTGATTATTACCTTTGTGTGGACCCGATTTCATTGTGGGAAAGTGTTCATCATATTTAGATATCGTGTACTGTATGTACATAAAGCGGTAGTGGTTTAATGATACCATACTTATCAATACAGTCAGGGAATTGTACCCCTCAGTTACATTTATGATGGATGGATTTGTTTCCCTGACTAATGCACTAGAGTCCAAACAGGCTATAACGATTTGGAGAGATACCGGTGCTTTTCAGTCCCTCATTCTGGAGGGGGTTTTGCCATTTTCAGAAAACTCTTCTTTGCATTCCGGTGTCGTTGTTCGGGGCTTTGGGGGTGGATTTGTGGATGCACCTTTGCATGAGGTCACGCTCAATTCTCCCTTAGTATCAGGCAATGTTGTTGTGGGGGTATGTTCTCACATTCCCATAAGGGGGGTGTCCTTCATTCTAGGGAATGATTTGGCTGGTGACAGAGTGTTGGCTACTCCAGTTGTAACTCCCATTCCTGTGGTTTCTGAGGTCCCTAATGAGCTGGCACAGAAACATCCAGGAGTGTTCCCTGTGTGTGCTGTGACACGAGAAATGTCAAAGGACAAAAGTGATGTTGTTGATACTTCGACTTGGGACATTACACTTAGTGACACATTCGTTGTTGAATTGAAATGTGTACCTGTTGAGAATTTTGGAAAGCACACTGTGGATGTACCTCTGCATAATGATTCTCTTGATTATGCCTTTGTGTTAGGCCCGGTGGTGAAACCAGCGTTGACATGCGTGCCGGAGAGGCATGTGGTAGGAGATGATCTGGCAGCGCAGTGTCTCAAGGTCTTCCCAGCCTGTACGGTGGCTGAGGCCACGAACGAATTGGAGGATGAGTGTGGGAAGGATGCTATGAGAGGTGCTGTTGATTCATGTGACACCGTTCTAGTTGAAGAGGCTACTAGGCCTGACTTAGGCTGCCAGCCTTCCCACAGTAGCTCTATTGTCCCTAATGTTTCACTTGTGGGCAGGGATGGTCCCAGTATGTCAGTTGATGATTCTGACATTGATCCACGTGTCCACACTGATTCTCTGCCATGCACTAGGTGTGATGGTCAACCTAGTTACCTGTGTCCTGTGGAGCAGGAGCCGCCTTCGCGACCTGGTCTGTTGAGTGGCAGCCATTTTGATCAGGACAATGTTATTCTGGGTGACGCCATTTTAGATGGTGTTCCAGACGTTTTTGTGACGGACGTATTGCCATGTTCCAGGGACGGTGGGGCTGTACCTGAGGCGGTACATCCTACTCTGGATGTTCACGGTTTGCAGTATCCTGAACTACCAGTGCCAGGTGGGATGGAGATGGGCGCGGTGGTGGTATCAGAGATCTATGGTTTTTGTTTTTCTGTGTTCTGTCCTGTTGAGCGCAGTGAGATTAGTTCTCAAATTGATTTTGGTTTGCAGTCTATTTTTGACAGGTCGGTATCGGTGGAGGGGCCTGTTGAAAGGGGGCTCATATATGATGAGGTCTTGGTTGGTCGACGGGGTCCTAGGTCTTACACCTCAGGGGAGGAGGCGCCTGCCCCACTGCAGCCATGTACCGCAGTGGCGGAACCTTTTGTGAGGTCTAGCTTGCCCGAGAGTCGGGACAGGGTTGTTTTTTGTTTTACACAGCATTGGCAAATGTTCCACAGTGGGGTGCATACAACACGGTTGGTGGTCGTGTTCGACAGGGGCCGGCCCGTTATCGCTGTTGTGGTAGTGGCCCTGACAACTAATGGGTCACAGTTGTTTTTTGTTTTTTGTTTATGCGTTGATGTATAGTGGTTGCCTCTTGGGCAACCAGTTTGGTGGGGGAGGTGTTATGTACCATGAGCCTGATCACTCCTGTGTCACTGCCTGATCACTGCTGTGTCACTGGGCATACAGGTGAGGGCTGCTAATTAGCTAATTGCTGCTGATTGGTTACCTGCTGGGAGCTTAAAACCAGCCCTTGAGTCACACATGCAGGGTCTGTGGTTAGAGGAGTGTGGGTTAACAGATAGTTATCACGGTCTTCTATTCTTGTTTCTTTAGTTAGTATCAGTATTTCATGGTTAAAGTAGTCTTTTGGGTTAAACACAGGTTTTTGGTGTTGGTTTGCACATAGGTTGCGTGCCTTTGAGCCAGGGTCGTAACAGTCACTCACAGACAGTGGCTCCAGTCACTAGTTGTGATAGCCGCTGGACTGATTCTTGTGTATTTAAAAGTACTGCCAATGTGGTGATCTCCGTGGATAGAATCAGACATGCTTGTTCGCTTTGTTTACGCTTCTAGGCTACTGGCGCATGCCTGTGACCTAAGCAGTACGCAACGAGAGCCTTGAGAACCCTTTGGTCATAGTTTTATGCGGTTTGACTGTTCAGATGATAGTGCGAAGGTGTACCAGGAAGGTGGTTTAACTTTTTTGCGGATTCTCCCCGCAAAAACGCTGTTGCCGTATGAAAGAAAGGCACATCCGAATTTCTTTTTTACGGATTCACCCGCGAGCGTTTCCGTCTAAACATGGCCTTAGTTGTCTGTTTTTTACTTTTTTACTGGATTTTTACTGGATTGTGTATTGTTGCCGTGCTGTCATCGAGATGTTTTGTTTAGTTGTTTGTTGTTTTTGTTACTCATGAAGCTACAAATATGAATTGCCCCACTCGGGATCAATAAAGTTGTCTGAATCTGAATCTGAATCTGAAAAGTCCCAGGCAGACTGTCAGCGCTTCTTCCTCTCTCTCTGTCTCTCTTCCCCCTTCTCCCGGTCTCATTATGGTCAAGTAGGTGCAGGTGTGTGGTCAACGAGGCAGCTGATCTGAGGTCTGTAGGCATAGTACATCATGGTACTGTATATAACCCCGCCCCAGACGTGGAGAAGCTGTCAGAACGTAAACTCTCGTTACCAGTCGGTCGTGTTACTTTGCTCATATTTGCTATTCTGTTACTTCTTTTTGTTCGCCTGGATCTCCTGTTCTTTGACGGTGTCTAACTCTGTACTCTTGTCATTTCTCCTCTGCCTGCCCGGCGAATACCTGGAGACACTGGCCTGGCTCACAAGGAACTGCTCGGATACTTGTCCGGCTGACTATCCCTGTCCCTGCTCTGACCCCGTCTGTCTGACTCTCTTGCCCCCGTGCACACCCTGGACATTATGAGTATT
Organism: Notolepis coatsorum; assembly: GCF_963971535.1. NCBI lineage: Eukaryota > Metazoa > Chordata > Actinopteri > Aulopiformes > Paralepididae > Notolepis > Notolepis coatsorum. The sequence goes on along the minus strand of NC_140173.1, from coordinate 34,275,304 downwards.
ACCCCCTGTGTACCAACCCCTGCCTGGACACTGACCATTCTATTAAATAAACCCACATTGGGTTTTATACAGACCTGTCTGCCGTTTCTCTTTGTCTGCCTATTGGGTTCCAAACACAACCGTGATAGTGATGCTGATAGTGAGTGTGCTTTTTAATGGTAGAAACTAGGGGTGTAACGGTACGTGTATTCGTCCCGCGAATTTACGGTATGGACGTCACGGTGCGGTACGTGCAGCCATACGAAGAATACGCCTCACAGCGCAAACATACCAGTCGCACATGCAGGCACTCGCGGGTTCCGTGTGAGAACAGCGCGCGTGGCCGGGCACACCGAGTCCGACTTCAGACTCAGAGCGGGCAAAACTGAACTGAGGAAGGCACATTTACATTGGAACAGCTGCAGGGGCATTACAATTTTACAGTTTTCTTTCGTTTTCTTGTTCGCCAATAACGTTAACCAAATGAAACTAATGGAAAGACACACACACACGCATCGCCAACTTGCCAACACACACACCAACAACCGCGGACTCTCTCTCACAGGCACAGCTGATCAAATAAAAAAAGAAACATACTTTTCTGGACTTTCATCTGAGCTCCTCTCCAGTTGAACTGCTACTGTGTTTAAATCCAAATAATCCTCTGCCATTGTTGTAACATGTCATCTGTTCTCTTGTATTCAGTCTCGTGAAATAAAATTCTTTCTAGAAGTGAAACTGAAACTTACAAGGATAAGTTGTTAAAGGGGCAGTAGGCAAGTGGATGCCTGAACACAGAATGACACCAGTATCACTGACTACCACGGCAATAATAATAATAATAATAATAATAATAATAATAATAATAATAATAATAATAATAATAATAATAATAATAATAATAATAATAATAATAATAATAATAATAATAATAATAATAATAATAATAATAATAATAATAATAATAATAATAATAATAATAATAATAATAATAATAATAATAATAATAATAATAATAATGATCATAAATATCTAATAATAATTAAAAATTATAAAAAAATGTAAATGTAATAATTATTTTCTTTTTATAAATGATACCAATACCGAGGTACCGAACCGTGGCTTCTGTGTACCGTTACACCCCTAGTAGAAACTCACCAGAATCTGGTGAACAGATAAGTAAGTAAGTAAGGCTTTATTTGTATAGCACCCATCCCAGCACGAATGCACAGAGTTCTTCACAAGTTTAAAAAGAAAAAAAGAAAATGAACAAGGCAATTCATTAAAAAATATCCAATGTGTGGCGGTCCAGTAGCACACCATAGACACACCACTGAGTCGCGAATCGGTCGTCCCGGGTTCGCTTCCCACACCCAGTGTCCATTTGCTGCATGTCCTCCCCTCTTCTCCTCCCGTTCTCCCCCTCCTCTGTCGGTCCTGCGTGACCAGGAAAGAAAATCTGTAAAAATGCAAAAAGAAATTTTGGAATTAAAAAAAGAATATCCAATGTAAAAACAGTGTAAAAACAGTGCTTCACAAGTTTCATAAAAACATACCATATAAAGACAGGCACGGACAAAAGCAGAAGAAACTATATCACGTATGTACGTGGCCAAACGCCAACCTGAACAGGTGGGTTTTTAGCTGCCCCTTGAACGGGTCTCCAGAGGGGGAGGCTCTCAAGACCTGCATGGGGGAGCTCATTCCAGAGCCTGGGGGCCACAGAGGGGGAGGCTCTCAAGACCTGGGGGAGATCATTCCAGAGCCTAGGGGCCACTGCAAGGGTTGGAGGTCCCACCCGGAGACAGAGAACGTTCCACAGGTTTGAGACGCCGAGCGCCAAGCAGGAATGTTCCACGAGAGGGTGGCTGAACAATGTTCTGCCGCCACACTCGACCATACGCCACTCCCCAGCGTAAGCCGCGGTAGAGGACGGAGCGTGCGCGTACCGGATAGCGTTAACCATAGAATAGTCAAGACGCATCCCCACCAGATTCACACTGTCAGCAGCCAAGCCTAGAGGCTGCCCCAGAACAGGAGGCAGAACAGAGTTACGCGTGCCTGAGAGAGGGCCCGCGGTGACCACGGAACAGGCCACGGCGGGGCCACCAAGAGCTGAATCAGGGCCGGGGACCACACAGCTGAGCCCCGGCCCGGCGCGACCAGGATCAAGTCCCGTGTTCCCAACGTACCTGCCCCAACAGCTGAGCTATCAGGTGTAAGGGGGGGAATGCGTACAGAATCCCGGGCGGCCACGGAATCGGTCCCAGACCTGTCCGACTATGTCTGGACATAGTCCCCACTCGTCGGGGTGAGGACCGCCCGCGACATCACATCTGCACCCACATTCTCCCTGCCGGGGATGTGGAGAGCCCTCAGGCTGCGCAGATGGAGAACGCCCATAGCCAGAGCCCGACCGCCGCCCGGTGCAGACGGGGGGAGCGCACTACTCCCTGTCTGTCAATATACGACGCTGACGTCGTGTTGTCCGTCCTGACCAAAATATGCTTGCCCACCACAAGGTGGCCGAGCCGTTTGAGGACCAGAAGGACTGCCTTCAATTCCAACACATTGAATGTAGTGCAGACCGGGCAGCATGGTCTTGCCAGCAGCCCCCTACTGCATTGGCCCGACACGTCCCCCCCCATCCCATGAGGGAGGCGTCGGTGAAGACCGTGACGTGTGACAGCCTGCTGCCCACGGGGACCCCGCTGGTGAGGGCACTGTGATCACCTGTTGTCTTTGTGCCCAACTTCTGGCGAATACCCAACAACAGCTAGTTCACCGAGTGCACTGCTACTTCCGTGTTGGAAACAAAAAGAGGAAGGTGGAGTGTGACCATGTCCGGCGTCATATAGTGGGACGCGGGGGCGTGGCCTGGTGACGTGCATGTGAGTGCATTTGTTTGTTTCGTGAGCACATTAGGTGCTAGGAGATAGGAGTTATCTCATAATGGCGAAGAGCGAGACGCGATTGCCAGTATGATAATATAACTCCCTTTGGGTAGATTACCGGCACATACACACAGCCCTGCGTGACATTCTCATGCCAGACCCACCACATCCGCATGTGTTCTTCACGCTCAAACACCCGGCTCGGGAGGTAGAGCGGTCGTCCGGTAATCCAGAGGTTCTCGGTTCGATTCCCGCTCCTCCCGGGCAGCGTGTGTCCTTGAGCAAGACACTTAATCCCTAATTGCTGCCGATGAGCAGGTTGGCACCTTGCTTGGTTGCCTCCACCCTCGGTGTGTGAATGTGTGAGTGAAAGGGTATAATGTGAGGAACAAATTGTAAAGCGCTTTGGATAAAAGCTGCTATATAAATTCAGTCATTCTTTACACACTGAATGGCCCCTCGGTGGAATCAGTAGTCTCCGTGGGTTAACTGAGTACTTTTACCTTGACACTACCAAACCATAAACCTAACATTAACCACACTGTTACCTTAAACGAATCCTTAAAAATAACCTTAACCCTAACCATAACATGGGTGTGTACATAGGACCCAGTGCCTTGAAGTGATTTATTAACATGTCTATTTTATCATGTCTATTCTACTTATTTGTATTACTATTTACTATTATTATATTGTATTATTGCACATTCGTAGCGGGCATGGCCAACCGCATTTCTGGTATGTATGTGATTAATAAACTCTTGAATCTTGAATCTTGAAAAAACATTAAGAGACATACAAATATACAGTACTATGTAAGAAAGAGAGAACATCATAAAAATAAATGTATCAGAAGGGGAAGAAAATGTACATTAGAGGGGGCTTGGGTTGGGTGGGGTGGGGGATTTGACCGGGGCCCGTTTTGAATTGCAGCCTCCCGTAGGTGCTCTTTGAGAGCGGTTTTCAAGGAGGGTAGGGATTCACATTTGCTTACGGCTGTGGGTAGGGCATTCCACATTGTTGTGGCATAGTTGCGAAACGTGTTTAGTCCCTTGTTTGAGACAAATCTGGGTTGAACGTGATTAGTGGAACTCCCTCTGGTGTTGTGGTCGTGGTATTCACGGACCTTTAGGAAGTATTTCCACAGGTACATGGGTATCTTAGTGGTGTAGTCGTGTATCTTGTAGACCAGGCCCATTGCAAGTTGCTGTACTCTGTCGTCTACTCTAAGCCATCCTAGGTTGTGTGGTATCCTTGACTGGCATTTCATAACAAATATGTGTCTATAATTAGAAAACCATAATGCAAAAGTCTGGTGTGCCATAAGGAGTAATACTAGCGTGACAGGAAACAGGTAAAACTGTTTGAGCCCCTATGAAACCCCTGCTGTGTTGAACTGTATTCAGGAGATAGTCAACAAACCCCCATTAACTACTCAGTACACTAGAACAAAGGAACTGAAAAGTCACACCCAACTGGTAGCAGATTTCAGCAGCAAAACAGCTGAACAGATTACAGGCAGAGAACAGTTGGTCTGATTATAGATCTGCCCTGCCTTTGAAAATGGCTCAAGGTTCATGAAAATGGTCACAAACAAGATCATATTAATTAAACTGACTTATTAGATAAAAGGTATTTGAATGTCATTTAGAATGTCAAACTGGTTATGAAGGTAATAGTGTCATTTCACTCCTGGTGTAAACCATATATAGAAGATACGTCTCAATTACAAAGCTTTAATCATAGTTGTATTACAAAGTGTCAGTCTGGTAAATAAAGGTTGGTGCTGGCTTCTATGATGTTTGGTATCAGCCTAGAAGCAATGGGTCTCATTCTCGAACGAAGTTACGACAAAATATTTCGTCTTAGCCAGATGTCGGCCTATTTAAGACATATTAGGCTGGGAGTGGGAGTCCTCAAATTTTCCTGAGATCTTATTTGAGAGCAGATCTAAGAGTGCTGAGGAGCACTCTTAAATATGCTCTCAGCCCACGATCAAATCTCATGATTGATTTGCTAATTTAAAATGTTATCATAACTTGACAGACTGTGTTCTCATAGTGATTCCTTCACGTCAACACTACAGGCCTCCTTGGAATTAATTACTTAATCATAATTAAAATAAATATGACTATTTGTATGATAAGAAATTACGTTATTTGATGTCGGAAAAATAAATAATAGCTACACACACTGCAAATGACTCGGAATAAATAAATACATCAGCCACATAATTCCGTCATAATTTTATTGTTGTTCTTATTCATAGTTTGTGACATTTGCTTATTGTATACATCATAAGAGCCAGTGGATAAACATTCCACTGCTCATCTTACCCGTACAATGTTGCGTGTGACAAATAAACCTGACCTTGCAGGTGCACTTGAACAGCAATCATGTACATTGAACCCTGGCATCCAATTAACAGTGATTAATCGCGCCATGCTTAAAATGTATGGTCAACTCTGCACCCAAGGCTTACACACACAATTATGGGTAACGTCCAGCATAATTATGCTCGATACGAACACGCAATAAATAGGGAGCGCCAGTACAGGGACCACGCTGATCTCTTCGCCGGGAGTGACGCGTACCTGCTGGGCTGCCAAGACCTGTGCTAATGGAGCTGTCCGAGACGCTGGAGCCAGCACTGAGGAGCCAGACCAGACGCTCCAACCCTGTGCCACCGCACGTCCAGGTACTGTCCACCCTGGGCTTCCTAGCAACTGGAACATTCCAGAGGGAGCTAGGAGACAGGCTGGGCATATCCCAGACCTCCATCAGCCGCTGCATCCCACGGGTCTTGGCTGGCATCGTGTAGTTGACCACACAGTACATCAGATTCCCCTTTTCCGCCCAAGAGCAGATCCCAGTGAAGACGGCATTCCATGCCATTGCTGGGCTGCCAAACATCATCGGCGCTATTGACTGCACCCACGTGCGCATCCTGGCACCCTCCCCAGACCCGTTCCCATACCTTAATCGGAAGCAGTACCATTCTATCAATGTACAGGTATGTTTCTATTTTTTGTTTACTCTCTTGTTACCACTTCATCCAATTGGACAGCACCTTGCTTCCTTTTCTCATCTTACTTGTTTTTTCTTTTTTCCTGTGTTACTATATCTTTAATTTATTTTGCTTCTCTCTTCAAATAGAATTTATAATTATTATTTATTATTAGGTCATCTGCGACGGCAACAATCAGCTGTTGAACGTCGTCGCCCGTTTCCCAGGAGGTGCGCACGACTCGTACATCCTCCAGAACAGTGAAGTGGGTATGCTCCTCGAACAAGGAGACGCAGGAGACGCATGGCTAATTGGTGAGTATCTGTGCGTATAGAATTGTTCTTGCACCAGTATAGGCTTTTATTCCTCTAATGACTTGTTTTATTAGGAGACCGTGGATATGCACTGGCCCACTGGCTGATGACCCCAGTCGCCAACCTTCACGCCGCGCAGGAGACGGCGTATAACGAGCGCCATGCGCGCACCCGGTCCACCGTGGAGCGCACAATTGGGTCAATAAAGAGACGCTGGATGTGTTTGGACGCAGCAGGTGGCAAGCTGCTGTACAAGCCGGATAAGGTGTGGATGAAGGCAACAGCTGATAAATTGTTTTGGCCGTGCCGTGTTAAAACATGTATGAGTGCCCACCTCAGCCCAATACAATCATATGTTGCATGTCATTTATTGTGGCTCATTTATTCTTTCCAGGTGTGTACGATCATCATGGCCTGCTGCGTCCTGCACAACATTGCGGAGAAGCGTGGTGTCCCGCTACCCCTCCAGCCACCTCAACAACCACCTGACCAGGACATGCATCCTGACCCATTAATGGGCCCGGATAATAGGCGTGCTGTCTTAGTCCGACAGCAATTAATTGCACGCATGTGAATAGATTATTCACATGCGTGCAATTAATTCCTATTCATAGGTGAATTAAATCTGGACCTGAATTCGACTTGCTTGCTTCTGTCATTATTCGATGCAGTTTACAATGTATACCAATAACTAAACACATCAATCAGTAATACTCAAAGGGTATTTTTATTGTGGGGGCGATTGTGGGTCTGGCGCTGCCAAACCCCACTCCATCATGGTAGCGACCCACTCGCCGAAGATAGCGAGGCGCTCCAGGCTGGCAGCGGTTCTGTCCTGGCTGGCAGTGGCCCGCTCCAGACTGGCAGCGACCCGCTCCAGGCTGGCAGCGGTTCTGTCCTGGCTGGCAGTGGCCCGCTCCAGAGTGGCAGCGACCCCCTCCAGGCTGGCAGCGGTTCTGTCCTGGCCCACAGCGGCCCACTCCTGGCCGGTAGCGAGCCGCTCCAGGACGCTGTTTTGCCGCTCCTGCTCCACCAGCATCGCCTCACCCATGTGACCTCCATGGCTGGGTGCGCCCCTGGCACCCCTGGCACCCCTGGGGGACGGGGGGGGGCACTGTTGGACGGGCCAGCACTGGTGGACGGGCCAGCACTGGTGGACGGGCCAGCACTGGTGGATGGGGGGGACAGCTCCGGGGGGGGGGCGGGTCCGCCTCTGAGTCAGTTGAATCTGGGAATTAATTGGGGTGATTAATTGTGATTGACGTGGGGGTTGCGATCATGCAATGCTTGACGCACTGATTGCACATGCATGTTTCAATTAGATATTACAGGTGCATCTCAATACTTGATTTGCATGAATCCATGCGGCGCGGCACACAGTACATCTTGCGTATTTGTTCCCAACTACAATTAATTGTTAAATCAACTCTAAATAGAGTAAAGTGTTAACACTCCCTTCATTTGACACTGCAAGATTTACTGTGCATGGAGGCAATCGATATATTCCTTGTTCTAATTTATTGGGATGCACCTGTTGTGGGAGGGACTCTTACCGTCTGTGTCGGCATCAGATCCCTCAGGGACGGGAGACATGCTGGCAGCGGCTGCAGAGAACAGGAGACGGTGCCCAGCCCCGCGCGTCGTCTCGTTCCTGTCCGCACCGTCCACACCCGCGATTGTTGTGGTGCCTATGATGGCCTGGACGCGCAGGTCCAGGTCGGACAGGGGCGGGCCTGCTGGTCCTCCATCAGTTGCCAGCATGTCTCTCGTGTGCTTGGCGATCCGGTGCTTGCAGGCCGACTTTGTGTCGACCCATTTTTTGTTGACTTCGGTGGCTGTGCGCCCCTCGCCGGATACGGCGTTCACCTCTCCGGTGATTTGGGCCCATGCCTGATTGATTGATTGAAAGGTTTATTAACAGATTGCAGAATGGGTGTCACGATGGGGTTAGGTAGAATGCAATAATACAGAAAGGGAAAGAATGGAGGAGGCAGAGGCGAGGAGTGAAGCTTGGAGAAGGGTGTTTACTGTAGAATCCAGTGCAATACAGGGAAAATACAGAAACTAAATAACAAACTTCACAATACAAAACAACAAACACTAAGACTTACTAGAGGGAGAACGATGCGACACGACGTGGAGGAACAGGGGGTAACTGGAGGAATGTCTCCACAACGAAGGGGAGACAGACAGACACCTAAATACCCCGACTAATTAACAATTAAGAACACCTGGCCAACACAGAATCACAACAACACCTAGACAATAAGCAAAGAACAACTAAACACAACTAAACACAAAAGCAACTCCTAACAACTCAAAACAGTGCATGACATCACACCAGGGAAGGGAAAGACAATGACAGTACACACCATGACACCACATTAATCAAACTATTAATTATAGTTAACACAGTAGTCAGGATGTCCAGTGTACTGGAGCGCACCGATTGTTTGTCACCACTGGAGGGTGGTAGGGCGCCAATGTCAGGCCGAAGGCCAATGTCAGATAGAGGGCATTGCCCAAAGTTAGGTGAAGGGTACTGCCCAGTGTTACCATCCTGCCCAGTCCAGCCAGGACCGGGCCTAGGATCCTGACAGTACCCCCCCCTCAACGGGTGGCTTCCAGACACCCGAAAACAACGTCCATAAGCAGGTGAGGGAGGAAGCCGGAACCCCGGAGAGGACCCAGGGAGAGGACCCGAAGACGAGGGACCAGGAGGCTGAACAAAAAACCCAGGAGGGGCATAGCAGCCAGGGGGGTAGAAAACGGGCGCAGATGCCCGGAGAGGGGGGGTGGGGATGGGAACAGAGGCCCGGGGAGGAGGACTGGACCTGGAAACAGAGGTCCGACGAGGGGGGGTGGGGATGGGCACCGAGACCCGGGGAGGGGGGCAGAACCTGAGAACCGAGGCCCGACGAGGAGAGTTGGACCTGGGAAGCGAGGCCCGACGAGGGGGGGTGGGTACAGGTGTAGAAGCCCGGGAAGGGGAGCTGGACCCTGGAGCCGGATCCCGGACGAGAGGCCCTCCAGCCGCCGGACTAGGGACCGGTTCAGGAGAGCCGGAATGGAGGTGCGGCGGCGACGACCCCCGGAGCAGGATCCCACGCAGGCCCCGGCGAAGACCACGGCGAAGACCCCGGCGGAGACCACGGCGAGGACCAGGACGCCGATCACGGCGCAGAGCTGGACCAGACGGGGAGCCAGGATCCGTCGAAGAGCCGGGAGCCGGCACGGCAGCCGGACCAGGTGGAGAGGCCGGGCAGGGCGTGGAGACCGGATCGGTCCCGGCGGCGAGGCGTGGTGTAGGATCCGGGGATGAGGAGCCAGGACCCAGAGCTGAGGCTGGACTGGGCGTGGAAGCTGGACCAGCTGTGGAGGCCTTCCTAGCCATACTAGCCTCGGGGGCTAGGCTAACTGTGGGCCCTGGACTCACTGTGGGAACTGTGCTAGCTGAAAATGCCTGGCTAGCTTGGGACATCTGGTCCGTCTCAGGTACTAGGCTCACCCTGAACCTGGAGCCTAGTCTGGCAGTGGAGACTGTGCTAGCTGGAGACATCTGGTCTGTCTCCGCTACCAGGCTCACCCTGAACCTGGAGCCTAGGTTGGCAGTGGGCGTCTGGTTAGCTACTGTAGCGGGGCTAACAGGCGGGGCTGTGCTAACTGGGGACGGCCGGTTAGCTATTGGGACGGGGCTAACGGGCGGATCTATGTTAGCTGGGGATACCTGGCTAGCTTGGGACATCTGGTCCGTCTCCGGTACTAGGCTCACCCTGAACCTGGAGCCTAGTCTGGCAGTGGAGACTGTGCTAGCTGGAGACATCTGGTCTGTCTCAGATACTAGGCTCACCCTGAACCTGGAGCCTAGTCTGGCAGTGGAGACTGTGCTAGCTTGAAACGGCCGGTTAGCTATTGACACGGAGCTAACGGGCGGAGCTAGGTTAGCTGGGAGTGGCTGGTTAGCTCTTGACACTAAGCTAACCGGCGGAGCTATGTTAGCTGTGGACGTCTGGTTAGCTACTGTAGCGGGGCTAACAGGCGGGGCTGTGCTAACTGGGGACGGCCGGTTAGCTATTGGGACGGGGCTAACGGGCGGATCTATGTTAGCTGGGGATGCCTGGCTAGCTTGGGACATCTGGTCCGTCTCCGGTACTAGGCTCACCCTGAACCTGGAGCCTAGTCTGGCAGTGGAGACTGTGCTAGCTGGAGACATCTGGTCTGTCTCAGATACTAGGCTCACCCTGAACCTGGAGCCTAGTCTGGCAGTGGAGACTGTGCTAGCTTGAAACGGCCGGTTAGCTATTGACACGGAGCTAACGGGCGGAGCTAGGTTAGCTGGGAGTGGCTGGTTAGCTCTTGACACTAAGCTAACCGGCGGAGCTATGTTAGCTGTGGACGTCTGGTTAGCTGTATGAGCGGAGCTAACGGGTAGAGCTGTACCAACTGGGGACGTCTGGCCATCTATAGTGGCGGAGCTAACAGGAGGAGCTGTGCTAACGGGGAACAGCCGGTCAGCAATTGGCACGAAGCTAACGGGCGGAGCTAGGTTAGCTGGGAGTGGCTGGTTAGCTATTGGCATGAAGCTAACGGGCGGAGCTAGGTTAGCTGGGAGTGGCTGGTTAGCTCTTGACACTAAGCTAACCGGCGGAGCTAGGTTAGCTGTGGACGTCCGACCGGCGATGGACATCCGAGCAACCTCAGCGGCTGTGGGAGGATCTAGGATGACCGTAAGCCTGAGAACAGTCGGCAGGCTAGCTACACTAGCCTTCGGCTTATGCTTCTCCATGAGGACAGCAACATGTTCAGCCATCTCCCACATCGCCGTCTGCAGTGTCGGGATCTCAGTGGCGACCTGGTCGATCTTCCGGAATAGGAACCCCCATTTGGCCAGTGAGTAACTCTTCATGTCACCGGCCATCAGGGCCAGGACAACGGTGATGGTATCGCTTGCCTTTCCTGCTGCATTCGTTAATGTTGGTGGCGACATTCTGTCACGATGGGGTTAGGTAGAATGCAATAATACAGAAAGGGAAAGAATGGAGGAGGCAGAGGCGAGGAGTGAAGCTTGGAGAAGGGTGTTTACTGTAGAATCCAGTGCAATACAGGGAAAATACAGAAACTAAATAACAAACTTCACAATACAAAACAACAAACACTAAGACTTACTAGAGGGAGAACGATGCGACACGACGTGGAGGAACAGGGGGTAACTGGAGGAATGTCGCCACAACGAAGGGGAGACAGACAGACACCTAAATACCCCGACTAATTAACAATTAAGAACACCTGGCCAACACAGAATCACAACAACACCTAGACAATAAGCAAAGAACAACTAAACACAACTAAACACAAAAGCAACTCCTAACAACCCAAAACAGTGCATGACATCACACCAGGGAAGGGAAAGACAATGACAGTACACACCATGACACCACATTAATCAAACTATTAATTATAGTTAACACAGTAGTCAGGATGTCCAGTGTACTGGAGCGCACCAATTGTTTGTCACCACTGGAGGGTGGTAGGGCGCCAATGTCAGGCCGAAGGCCAATGTCAGATAGAGGGCATTGCCCAAAGTTAGGTGAAGGGTACTGCCCAGTGTTACCATCCTGCCCAGTCCAGCCAGGACCGGGCCTAGGATCCTGACAAATGGGTACAGTACAGTACAGCTCAATACATACAAAACATACCTCCCGTTTGTGGGTGCCCCTGTAACCGGAGCTGACGCTGCTGAAAAGAACCCCCTTGTAATTCTCCACTCCCGATATCAGTACCTCAATTAATGAATGGAAACTTTATTAACAGATTGCAGAATTTACAATACAGTACAGCTCAATACACACAATTGTTAAGGGGATGCAGACCAATACGTTTGTCTTGTTTACAAGGGATCCCCACCTCCATTTCAGCATTGGTGAAATTCCTACGTCGTTGCTTAGAGGCAGGTGCGCCTCTTCCTACCGTGTCAGAACGGCGCTTTGACATTTCAGCGAGGGTTTGCACACTGCCCATTGACTGCTTTATAAGGACTGTCGGGGGCGTGGTTTGTATGCAAATGAGCTGAACGGGAACGCGCTTTGGAGTTTACGACAGAATGCCATTCTCCAAGCAGATATCAGATCATATCATTTCTGCGACCGTTTCAGCCACTTAAGACATATCTCCAGCACGTTCAGGACTCAGACTGTACTTGTCATAGATTATGTCTCAGTGGTTCCAAGATAAGTCTTCCAGAATATATCTTTGAAAAAATTTCGGGAATGAGACCCAATGACTGTACTGGGGTGATATTAGAGATCTATAGATCATTGCATGAACCATGTACATTGGAAAATCAAAATAGTACACGAAGGAATGTTAAAGTGTTGGATTCATTCAGAGGAGACACAGGCCACAGACCCCCTGGACTGAGAAGACCACATCCCAAAGGAGGGGGCCACCGACACCAACCCCCATTGTGCAAGGACAGACAGCACCCCGGAAGACAGCCAATGGGAACAGAACTCCATATATAGAATCAAGAACCAATTGGAACAGAACGCCAAATATATAGAAATAACTGATTGGCTATGGATCAAGTCAACTTGTGACATCATTTTGAGTATATAAAGATGAGAACTCATTGTCTAATTAGGCCAGACAGATACCCCACCCGAAACCCCAGGGGTTCTGGCCTCCACCATCTCCACAGACTGTACTGTTTTGGCACAACGTAAGTAAACTGTATGGAAACACTGTTTTGTTGTGATATGGTAAATGTATCTTAGACCAGGTTTAACTATGTGGTGGCAAAAGGTGTAGTCTATTTCATCGATGTAATATGACTATTGTTATATGTACAGAACTTGTTTGATGTGAGAGCCACTGTGAATGGGCCATAATGATACACACCTCAAACAATCCTTTGTACAGCCTGTTTTTATGTACTATGAAATAATCCCTGTATGTAAACAATCTTTTAATTCACTCTGAGCCCCGCGGCAAATAAACCCTTTGAGTTGAACTATAGTTCCTTGGTCTGACTGCACGTTTATTCCTTGCTGGCTAAGCCAGAGGGGGACCTGTTTCTATCATTCTCCTTCTTCCATCCGGTTAGCAAAACCTGTATGCACTGTGATTAATCTAATGTATTGACTTAGAATATACAACAGTTGTCAAAATGCTTGCAAAGCATGCATAATGCTTTGGTTATGGATTTATCCCTGTCTCAATATAAGTGGAGAGGTTAGCATAAATACTTTGGGGAGAAGGAGTCTCTTTTGACTTCCTGGTAACGGATCATTACATTAAATGTATTGACAGTTGTTTGCCTGGCGGTGTGCAAGTCTTTCCACTCTGTCGCTGTTTAATCCATCTCTATCGTCCAAGCAGCAGATTCAAACAACGCTGTGGAATATTATGTATTCTGGCTTGTCTTGTCCACTGATCCGTGATCAGCCATTCCGCACACAAACTGACTGATAGCTGCACTCCCAACTCACCTGGGCAGACTGAGAGGTCCCTCTTGGTTCTGGATTTAAATGCAGTACGCACAGATTACTGCATTTAAATATTCATTCATTCAATATCTGAAATGATACATACTAACCTTGTACTGTCCTTCATCAGTATGCACTCTCCTACTAAGGAATCTACCTTGCTTATATTACTACCTCCGACCTATGCTAATATGCACTCTGTATCACTCAAGTTCAACACTGTTTGATGAACACTGTTTACTGACCCTTAGCTGCCAGAGTTGTACCCTTCCTGCTGACTCGTTGTACGGAACTTGTAAGTCACGTTTGTTAAATGTAAGTAATAATATGATTGAATATAACTGCACTTTAACTGTTCCACAAGAGGGCGCTATAGGCTTAAGGAGACGCAGCTATAGCAGCTAACGTCAGGTAGCAGGTATAAGAGGGAATGTTCCCTCCCCCTCTGTCTCGTGGTGAAAATGTACCACGCCAGTTAAGGCTAAAGAGGACCTCGTTGTCATGACCAGTTATTTTGCTCCCCAGGTGACTCTGTCAACAACGTTGGATAAAAGTGTCAGCTAATATTAAATATAAATGTGACGTTAACGTTAGTGTTCTTTGCGTGTTTTTGTAAGTTAAAATAGCAGCAGACCACTGCATGCCTTTTTTCCAACCGTTTCTCATTTGTCTTCTCCGTCCTTGTTTCCTCCATCCTTGTCTCCTCCATCCTTGTCTCCTCCATCCTTGTCTTCTCCATCCTTATCTCCTCCATCCTTGTCTCCTCCATTCTTGTCTTCTCCATCCTTGTCTCCTCCATCCTTGTCTCCTCCATCCTTGTCTCCGTCCTATTTTCCAACCTGCAAAATACAACACAATGTTGGTTCAAATGGTAAATGGCTGCATATATATATATATATATATATATATATATATATATATATATATATATATATATATATATATATATATATATATATATATATATATATATATATATATATATATATATATATATATATATATATATATATATATATATATATATATATAGGGTAGGTTCGCTGAGCATGGATGCTCTTTTTCAGCTACGCCCTGCTTCACATTCACACAGTTCCATTCACACCTAGGAGCTGCCCAGTACAAACAGAGTCTGACACTGTTGACCACTAGGAGCTGCCCAGTACAACCACAGTCTGACACTGTTGACCACTAGGAGCTGCCCAGTACAACCACAGTCTGACACTGTTGACCACTAGGAGCTGCCCAGTACAACCACAGTCTGACACTGTTGACCACTAGGAGCTGCCCAGTACAACCACAGTCTGACACTGTTGACCACTAGGAGCTGCCCAGTACAACCACAGTCTGACATTGTTGACCACTAGGAGCTGCCCAGTACAACCACAGTCTGACACTGTTGACCACTAGGAGCTGCCCAGTACAACCACAGTCTGACACTGTTGACCACTAGGAGCTGCCCAGTACAACCACAGTCTGACACTGTTGACCACTAGGAGCTGCCCAGTACAACCACAGTCTGACACTGTTGACCACTGGGAGCTGCCCAGTACAACCACAGTCTGACACTGTTGACCACTAGGAGCTGCCAAGTACAACCACAGTCTAACACTGTTGACCACTGGGAGCTGCCCAGTACAACCACAGTCTGACACTGTTGACCACTGGGAGCTGCGCAGTACAACCACAGTCTGACACTGTTGACCACTAGGAGCTGCCCAGTACAACCACAGTCTGACACTGTTGACCACTAGGAGCTGCCCAGTACAACCACAGTCTGACATTGTTGACCACTAGGAGCTGCCCAGTACAACCACAGTCTGACACTGTTGACCACTAGGAGCTGCCCAGTACAACCACAGTCTGACACTGTTGACCACTAGGAGCTGCCCAGTACAACCACAGTCTGACACTGTTGACCACTAGGAGCTGCCCAGTACAACCACAGTCTGACACTGTTGACCACTGGGAGCTGCCCAGTACAACCACAGTCTGACACTGTTGACCACTAGGAGCTGCCAAGTACAACCACAGTCTAACACTGTTGACCACTGGGAGCTGCCCAGTACAACCACAGTCTGACACTGTTGACCACTGGGAGCTGCGCAGTACAACCACAGTCTGACACTGTTGACCACTAGGAGCTGCCAAGTACAACCACAGTCTGACCTTGTTGACCACTAGGAGCTGCCCATTACAACCACAGTCTAACACTGTCGACCACTAGGAGCTGCCCAGTACAACCACAGTCTGACACTGTTGACCACTAGGAGTTGCCCACTACAACCACAGTCTGACGCTGTTGACCACTAGGAGCTGCCCAGTACAACCACAGTCTAACACTGTTGACCACTACGACGAGCTGCCCAGTACAACAAGTCTGACACTGTTGACCACTGAGCAACTCCACTGGAGCAGTTGGGGGTTAAGTGCCTTGCTCAATGGCACTTGAGCGGTTGGTGTATTAAAGGGGAGATGAAGCATTGAACAATATGAGCCTAGTTTGTTTGTTGTGTACCTTGGGTAAGACATGGTGAAATCCTGCTTATTTGTCTGAACACTCAAATGTAATTTCCCCGTTTTGGCCATGGGCGCCGCCATTTTAGATTTAGCTGGATGGTGACGTCACGGTGATGGTTTGGGCTGGGTCCCGGTTTACAGTGCTGGTTAGATAGCTACGTAAATATGGAGTGTCGTGAAAGTCAGTCAGTAAATTGTCAACCAAATGTAACGTTACCTACATAAAAAATATATATTATATAATTATACTATTATCTGCGAGACATCGCCACCACGCAAATAGTCAAAATGCTCCGCTATCTGCAAACAGCTCCACTGTCTGTGTGTGTATACTGTGCTTTGGTCAAATCACATTCAGCATGCCCTCAGCGTTCCTCTCCTCCCTCAATAATATTATGTTATTTATGTACGTTATCATTATGTAAACAAATGCACATATGGATTGTTTGCTGCAACGTTTCTGAATGAATTGAAGCATTAATAAATAAGCAGATAATTAAATTAGATGTCCATAACATTTGTTGTTTTTAATTAGCATAGCCTAAATAAATATGAATTCAAGAAGTTAAATACTGAATTAATGACACATTTATTAACAGGCTGAATAACAGGCTGAAAAAAACAATTAGCCTATTTAATAAGCTAAACACTGCGTAAAATATAGGCTATGCGGTGGTAAAAGGCAACTTTGGCTATAGCCTTCTAAAACAGGCTAAACTTCGTTTTGGCTTCTTGAGTTCACATTTCTGCGGGCCAATGTTCCGAGACATATTACATTTTATTTGTTAGGCTATTTGAATACACTAGCCCTAAATGGTGGATTCAAATAGCCTAACAATTATACAAATATATAAATATGTCTCGGAACATTGGCTGTTGCGTTGTTGCAAACTGGGGAGGTGTGAATTAAAGAAGTTAAAACTAATAACAGGCTGAAAAAACAATTAGCCTATTTAATAGGCTAAACACAGCACGTAAAATATAGGCTAAACAGTGCGTAAAAGTGCAATGTCTTTTAGGCTGCGCTGTGACAGCACTCCATCGTGGACACTGGACAGCCAGCTGAAGCGCGTGGGCCATACATCCCAAACTTTGTAATCCTGTGTCTTTCATGCATTTGACCACGTTTCGGACATTATCTCGGAGTATGACATGAATATTTTCTTTCAGAATATGCCACGTCTGGAACATATTCTCGAATGCTGTTGCCAGCGCTGCAGCCTGCAGCAGTATGGGAGCCGGAGAACTCTTGGGAATGCAGGACCGCTTTACGGAGTTGGAAGTCTTCGTCAATTCACTGAGCTATCAAACTCAGCATTGACATGGGGCTGACATCAAAGCTCCATATATCACTGGTAAAGCTAATTTAAGAAACGTATTCTTTCAGAAGGCTATCAATGTGCGAATACACTGCCTGGTAGAGCTTGGGTACAGGGCAATGTCTGAAAAATACTTGCGACCTGGGAGAGTGTAACGTGGTCGTAGAGCCCTATGAATCCATTACTTTTATGTGATCACCTTAGCCTTCTGACTACCACCGTTATACGCACATGTGCCCTCTAACGTGGTTTGCATTAGTGGCTGCATTGTTTCCTCTGACTTTTTTTTTGCGCCAATAATAACGAGTTGAGTTCACCATGTAGGCTGCACTTCATCTCGATATTCAGCCGAACACACGAATGCTGACTCTGGCATCAGTTTGCTTACATCAAACACAATGAATGGTTTTGTTACACACGTATTATTATTCTGCAGTGTTCTGGAGGTCCAGATTAATGGTTGGGGTTGGTTCAACAGAGGGGTATGGATTGGGCTATCACCTAAAGTCCACGTTTATTATTTTCTATATATATTGTTTTATTTGTAAGATATATATTTACTGTTGACCTGATAGTGTTTTATTGTTTTATTGTTCGCCCGTATATGCTCCTTGTATTGTCGCTGCGTACAACGGAGACAAAGTTATACCGTTAGTTTTGTATACAGCCGAGCCACTCAACACATATTGAACGGAGAAAAAGATAACCGTTAGTTGGAGAATAAAAGTGAGGAGAGAGAGGTGTTTTGCTACAGCGCTGTGGTGGTAACGTTAGTGCCGCTATTAGTTGGAAACGGTGTTGTGGTGTTGCCAAGGGAGAGGAATACCATACTCCCGCATCGATCTGCCGACGGCGACGGGCAGAGGATAACGGAGACAGAATAGACCTTTAGACTGAGTTCGGTTGAGGCTGAACTCATATAGCAACCAACAGACTTTAGGTGAAAGCCTATCTATAACTTTCTGTTGAACTAATTTTAATTATTAATCTGGACCTTCAGAACATGCAGTATTATTAATTTGCTCAAATGTCGTGACCTCACACAGTGCCAACTGCAAGTCTCGCCATCTCAAAGATGACAGAGCATACATATGCAGCATCCCCCTGTTGGGGTTGCTCAATGCTGTAAAATATTACATAAATGTTTTTTTATGAATAACGATATTTGAGGAGCCTAATAATATTGCTACAGCATGCTGCAGGTAGTAGTAGTAGTAGTAGCTAGGTACGTGGGAGGCTGCGGGCGAAACCATCTCTGTGACGTCAGCATTTAGCGTGAACAAAATGGCGGTGCACATGTTGATAAATGCTACATAAATGGACATAACAATAATTTTTTCTTAGAAACAGCTTATTTTTATAACATGATTTTTTTATGACGTGATGTCATTTTGGGACCGGTACCGGTCTTGTCGCGCTTAAGAGGTTAAGGGTAGGGATGTCCCGATCGCCTTTTTTTGCTTCCGATCCGATCCCGATCATATGATTTTAAATATCTATCGATCCGATCGTTTCCGATCCGATCTTTCACATTAGTAATCAATTTTGACGCATTTTTGTCAGAAACTGGCAGAGTGAGACAAGCCCATCTGTTGCCTATATCCGGGGCGCGAGCGCGGAGGTGTTTGTTATTACATTCACCCTGAGAAATGTGCTTCTGCTTCATATGAGAAATATTAAAAGTTTCAATATATGTTTGCACATTAGTATACATTCAGTGTTCGACTTACGTAATGGTCCATTCTGGTCTGAAACGCCGACGATAAAGTCACGTAACGTTATCCTCCTGTTGAAAAGTTAGTTTGAAAACTTCGCCTCCAGCCTGCTGCTTCATGAGTTTTTCCTCCACGCGGAATCTCCTCCTTGCAAACATTGCAACTGGCTTGACTTTCTATTTTTAAATGCTTAGTTCCAAACCTCTGACATTAAGTCTAGCTGCTCAAGTCAGTGGATATTAACCGTGTTTCGGGAGCGACGTGTTGTTGTTGTGATGTGGTCGCGACTCGCGTGTAGCGTGTAGCGTCTAAATTAAAGGGAATGTTTGTTGCAACGGTGAAAATTAAAGGGGAATGTGTTTGTTGTGGATAATTATTCTGCTCTGTGTGACAATAAATACATTAATGATGATATATTATGTAATTTAAAACCAAAACTAAGGCCTCCGTATGAGTTTAAGACGTGGACATGGTCATGTTTGTTGAATAAAATTTTTTTTTTTTTGACTGCCGATTTTTATTATTATTTTTTCCCGATCCCCGATACTCTGAAAAGCACGTGATCGACGCCGATTCCGATCACGTGATCGGATCGGGACATCCCTAGTTAAGGGTATTGGAGAGAGTTATTAATTCACTTCCCCAGCACAGATTCTTCCTGCCGGTCCAGGGGATCGAACCGGTGACCTTTCAGTCACAAACCTGCTTATCTAACCTTTAGGCCACCGCTGCCCCAATATAGCACTTTTATCCAAAGCGCTTTACAATTTGTTCCTCACATTTTACCCATTCACTCACACATTCACACACCGATGGCAGAGCAAGGTGCCAACCTGCACATCGGGAGCAATTAGAGGTTAAGTGTCTTGCTCAAGGACACTTCGACTGGCTGCCCGGGAGGAGCGGGAATATAACCGGGAACCTCTGAATTACCAGATGAATGCTCTACCCCCTGAGCCACTGGCGCCCGTTGAACCGTTGAAATGTACTGAACGGTTCAAAATTAGGTACACAAACCTGTTCCATTCTGAAAAGGGGTATGTCAGAGCCAGGAGTTTAGAATAACTATCCCTTAAAAAACTACTAATCAGCCATCCAGCACCAGAGCTCTCTCCTCTAGTCAGCACCTACTACAGTCGCCCAGCACCAGAGCTCTCTCCTCTAGTCAGCACCTACTACAGTCGCCCAGCACCAGAGCTCTCTCCTCTAGTCAGCACCTACTACAGTCGCCCAGCACCAGAGCCCTCTCTCTAGTCAGCACCTACTACAGTCACCCAGCACCAGAGCTCTCTCCTCTAGTCAGCACCTACTACAGCCACCCAGCACCAGAGCCCTCTCCTCTAGTCAGCACCTACTACAGTCACCCAGCACCAGAGCTCTCTCCTCTAGTCAGCACCTACTACAGTCACCCAGCACCAGAGCTCTCTCCTCTAGTCAGCACCTACTACAGTCGCCCAGCACCAGAGCTCTCTCCTCTAGTCAGCACCTACTACAGTCGCCCAGCACCAGAGCCCTCTCTCTAGTCAGCACCTACTACAGTCACCCAGCACCAGAGCCCTCTCCTCTAGTCAGCACCTACTACAGTCACCCAGCACCAGAGCCCTCTCCTCTAGTCAGCACCTACTACAGTCACCCAGCACCAGAGCTCTCTCCTCTAGTCAGCACCTACTACAGCCACCCAGCACCAGAGCCCTCTCCTCTAGTCAGCACCTACTACAGCCACCCAGCACCAGAACCCTCTCCTCTAGTCAGCACCTACTACAGCCACCCAGCACCAGAGCTCTCTCCTCTAGTCAGCACCTACTACAGTCACCCAGCACCAGAGCCCTCTCCTCTAGTCAGCACCTACTACAGTCACCCAGCACCAGAGCCCTCTCTCTAGTCAGCACCTACTACAGTCACCCAGCACCAGAGCCCTCTCCTCTAGTCAGTCACCTACTACAGCCACCCAGCACCAGAGCCCTCTCCTCTAGTCAGCACCTACTACAGTCACCCAGCACCAGAGCTCTCTCCTCTAGTCAGCACCTACTACAGTCACCCAGCACCAGAGCTCTCTCCTCTAGTCACCTACTACAGTCACCAAGCACCAGAGCTCTCTCCTCTAGTCAGCACCTACTACAGTCACCCAGCACCAGAGCTCTCTCCTCTAGTCAGCACCTACTACAGTCACCCAGCACCAGAGCCCTCTCCTCTAGTCAGCACCTACTACAGTCACCCAGCACCAGAGCCCTCTCCTCTAGTCACCTACTACAGTCACCCAGCACCAGAGCCCTCTTTTCTAGTCAGCACCTACTACAGTCACCCAGCACCAGAGCCCTCTCTCTAGTCAGCACCTACTACAGTCACCCAGCACCAGAGCCCTCTCCTCTAGTCAGCACCTACTACAGTCACCCAGCACCAGAGCTCTCTCCTCTAGTCACCTACTAGAGTCACCCAGCACCAGAGCCCTCTCCTCTAGTCACCTACTACAGTCACCCAGCACCAGAACCCTCTCTCTAGTCACCTACTACAGCCACCCAGCACCAGAGCTCTCTCCTCTAGTCAGCACCTACTACAGCCACCCAGCACCAGAGCCCTCTCCTCTAGTCAGCACCTACTACAGTCACCCAGCACCAGAGCCCTCTCCTCTAGTCAGCACCTACTACAGCCACCCAGCACCAGAGCCCTCTCCTCTAGTCACCTACTACAGCCACCCAGCACCAGAGCCCTCTCCTCTAGTCACCTACTACAGTCACCCAGCACCAGAGCCCTCTCCTCTAGTCAGCACCTACTACAGTCACCCAGCACCAGAGCCCTCCTCTCTAGTCAGCACCTACTACAGTCACCAAGCACCAGAGCCCTCTCCTCTAGTCACCTACTACAGTCACCCAGCACCAGAACCCTCTCCTCTAGTCAGCACCTACTACAGTCACCAAGCACCAGAGCCCTCTCCTCTAGTCAGCACCTACTACAGTCACCAAGCACCAGAGCCCTCTCCTCTAGTCACCTACTACAGTCACCCAGCACCAGAACCCTCTCCTCTAGTCAGCACCTACTACAGTCACCCAGCACCAGAGCTCTCTTCTCTAGTCAGCACCTACTACAGTCACCCAGCACCAGAGCCCTCTCCTCTAGTCAGCACCTACTACAGCCACCCAGCACCAGAGCCCTCTCCTCTAGTCAGCACCTACTACAGTCACCCAGCACCAGAGCTCTCTCCTCTAGTCAGCACCTACTACAGTCACCCAGCACCAGAACCCTCTCCTCTAGTCACCTACTACAGTCACCCAGCACCAGAGCCCTCTCCTCTAGTCACCTACTACAGTCACCCAGCACCAGAGCCCTCTCCTCTAGTCAGCACCTACTACAGCCACCCAGCACCAGAGCCCTCTCCTCTAGTCAGCACCTACTACAGTCACCCAGCACCAGAGCTCTCTTCTCTAGTCAGCACCTACTACAGTCACCCAGCACCAGAGCCCTCTCCTCTAGTCAGCACCTACTACAGCCACCCAGCACCAGAGCTCTCTCCTCTAGTCAGCACCTACTACAGTCACCCAGCACCAGAGCTCTCTTCTCTAGTCAGCACCTACTACAGTCACCCAGCACCAGAGCCCTCTCCTCTAGTCAGCACCTACTACAGCCACCCAGCACCAGAGCCCTCTAGTCAGCACCTACTACAGTCACCCAGCACCAGAACCCTCTCTCTAGTCAGCACCTACTACAGCCACCCAGCACCAGAGCCCTCTCCTCTAGTCACCTACTACAGTCACCCAGCACCAGAGCCCTCTCCTCTAGTCAGCACCTACTACAGTCACCCAGCACCAGAACCCTCTCTCTAGTCAGCACCTACTACAGTCACCCAGCACCAGAGCCCTCTCCTCTAGTCAGCACCTACTACAGCCACCCAGCGCCAGAGCCCTCTCCTCTAGTCAGCACCTACTACAGTCACCCAGCACCAGAGCCCTCTCCTCTAGTCAGCACCTACTACAGCCACCCAGCACCAGAGCCCTCTCCTCTAGTCAGCACCTACTACAGTCACCCAGCACCAGAACCCTCTCTCTAGTCAGCACCTACTACAGTCACCCAGCACCAGAGCCCTCTCCTCTAGTCACCTACTACAGTCACCCAGCACCAGAGCCCTCTCCTCTAGTCAGCACCTACTACAGCCACCCAGCACCAGAGCCCTCTCCTCTAGTCAGCACCTACTACAGTCACCCAGCACCAGAGCCCTCTAGTCAGCACCTACTACAGCCACCCAGCACCAGAGCCCTCTCCTCTAGTCAGCACCTACTACAGCCACCCAGCACCAGAGCTCTCTCCTCTAGTCGGCACCTACTACAGCCACCCAGCACCAGAGCTCTCTCCTCTAGTCAGCACCTACTACAGCCACCCAGCACCAGAGCCCTCTCCTCTAGTCAGCACCTACTACAGTCACCCAGCACCAGAACCCTCTCTCTAGTCAGCACCTACTACAGTCACCCAGCACCAGAGCTCTCTCCTCTAGTCAGCACCTACTACAGTCACCCAGCACCAGAACCCTCTCTCTAGTCACCACCTACTACAGTCACCCAGCACCAGAGCCCTCTCCTCTAGTCAGCACCTACTACAGCCACCCAGCACCAGAGCCCTCTCCTCTAGTCAGCACCTACAGTCACCCAGCACCAGAGCCCTCTCCTCTAGTCAGCACCTACTACAGCCACCCAGCACCAGAGCCCTCTCCTCTAGTCAGCACCTACTACAGTCACCCAGCACCAGAGCCCTCTAGTCAGCACCTACTACAGTCACCCAGCACCAGAGCCCTCTCCTCTAGTCACCTACTACAGTCACCAAGCACCAGAGCTCTCTCCTCTAGTCACCTACTACAGTCACCCAGCACCAGAGCTCTCTCCTCTAGTCAGCACCTACTACAGTCACCCAGCACCAGAGCCCTCTCCTCTAGTCAGCACCTACTACAGCCACCCAGCACCAGAGCTCTCTCCTCTAGTCACCTACTACAGTCACCCAGCACCAGAGCTCTCTCCTCTAGTCAGCACCTACTACAGCCACCCAGCACCAGAGCCCTCTCCTCTAGTCAGCACCTACTACAGCCACCCAGCACCAGAGCCCTCTCTCTAGTCACCTACTACAGCCACCCAGCACCAGAGCCCTCTCCTCTAGTCAGCACCTACTACAGTCACCCAGCACCAGAGCCCTCTCCTCTAGTCAGCACCTACTACAGCCACCCAGCACCAGAGCCCTCTCCTCTAGTCAGCACCTACTACAGCCACCCAGCACCAGAGCCCTCTAGTCAGCACCTACTACAGTCACCCAGCACCAGAGCTCTCTCTCTAGTCAGCACCTACTACAGCCACCCAGCACCAGAGCCCTCTCCTCTAGTCAGCACCTACTACAGTCACCCAGCACCAGAGCCCTCTCTCTAGTCAGCACCTACTACAGTCACCCAGCACCAGAACCCTCTCTCTAGTCAGCACCTACTACAGTCACCCAGCACCAGAGCCCTCTCTCTAGTCACCTACTACAGTCACCCAGCACCAGAGCCCTCTCCTCTAGTCAGCACCTACTACAGTCACCCAGCACCAGAGCCCTCTCCTCTAGTCAGCACCTACTACAGTCACCCAGCACCAGAGCCCTCTCCTCTAGTCAGCACCTACTACAGTCACCCAGCACCAGAGCCCTCTCCTCTAGTCAGCACCTACTACAGCCACCCAGCACCAGAGCCCTCTCCTCTAGTCAGCACCTACTACAGTCACCCAGCACCAGAGCCCTCTCCTCTAGTCACCTACTACAGCAACCCAGCACCAGAGCCCTCTCCTCTAGTCAGCACCTACTACTGACACCCAGCACCAGAGCCCTCTCTCTAGTCACCTACTACAGTCACCCAGCACCAGAGCCCTCTCCTCTAGTCAGCACCTACTACAGACACCCAGCACCAGAGCTCTCTCCTCTAGTCAGCACCTACTACAGTCACCCAGCACCAGAGCCCTCTCCTCTAGTCAGCACCTACTACAGACACCCAGCACCAGAGCCCTCTCTCTAGTCACCTACTACAGTCACCCAGCACCAGAGCCCTCTCCTCTAGTCAGCACCTACTACAGTCACCCAGCACCAGAACCCTCTCCTCTAGTCAGCACCTACTACAGTCACCCAGCACCAGAGCTCTCTCCTCTAGTCAGCACCTACTACAGTCACCCAGCACCAGAGCCCTCTCCTCTAGTCAGCACCTACTACAGCCACCCAGCACCAGAGCCCTCTCCTCTAGTCAGCACCTACTACAGTCACCCAGCACCAGAGCCCTCTCTCTAGTCACCTACTACAGTCACCCAGCACCAGAGCCCTCTCCTCTAGTCATCACCTACTACAGTCACCCAGCACCAGAACCCTCTCTCTAGTCAGCACCTACTACAGCCACCCAGCACCAGAGCCCTCTCTCTAGTCACCTACTACAGTCACCCAGCACCAGAGCCCTCTCCTCTAGTCAGCACCTACTACAGTCACCCAGCACCAGAGCCCTCTCCTCTAGTCAGCACCTACTACAGTCACCCAGCACCAGAACCCTCTCCTCTAGTCACCTACTACAGTCACCCAGCACCAGAGCTCTCTCCTCTAGTCAGCACCTACTACAGTCACCCAGCACCAGAGCCCTCTCCTCTAGTCAGCACCTACTACAGTCACCCAGCACCAGAGCCCTCTCCTCTAGTCAGCACCTACTACAGTCACCCAGCACCAGAGCCCTCTCCTCTAGTCACCTACTACAGCCACCCAGCACCAGAGCCCTCTCCTCTAGTCAGCACCTACTACAGACACCCAGCACCAGAGCCCTCTCTCTAGTCACCTACTACAGTCACCCAGCACCAGAGCTCTCTCCTCTAGTCAGCACCTACTACAGACACCCAGCACCAGAGCCCTCTCTCTAGTCAGCACCTACTACAGTCACCCAGCACCAGAGCCCTCTCCTCTAGTCAGCACCTACTACAGCCACCCAGCACCAGAGCCCTCTCTCTAGTCAGCACCTACTACAGTCACCCAGCACCAGAGCCCTCTCCTCTAGTCACCTACTACAGCCACCCAGCACCAGAGCTCTCTCCTCTAGTCAGCACCTACAGTCACCCAGCACCAGAGCTCTCTCCTCTAGTCAGCACCTACTACAGCCACCCAGCACCAGAGCCCTCTCCTCTAGTCACCTACTACAGCCACCCAGCACCAGAGCCCTCTCCTCTAGTCACCTACTACAGTCACCCAGCACCAGAGCCCTCTCCTCTAGTCAGCACCTACTACAGTCACCCAGCACCAGAGCTCTCTCCTCTAGTCAGCACCTACAACAGCCACCCAGCACCAGAGCTCTCTCCTCTAGTCAGCACCTACAGTCACCCAGCACCAGAGCTCTCTCCTCTAGTCAGCACCTACTACAGCCACCCAGCACCAGAGCCCTCTCCTCTAGTCAGCACCTACTACAGCCACCCAGCACCAGAGCCCTCTCCTCTAGTCACCTACTACAGTCACCCAGCACCAGAGCCCTCTCCTCTAGTCACCTACTACAGCCACCCAGCACCAGAGCCCTCTCCTCTAGTCACCTACTACAGTCACCAAGCACCAGAGCTCTCTCCTCTAGTCAGCACCTACTACAGCCACCCAGCACCAGAGCCCTCTCCTCTAGTCAGCACCTACTACAGCCACCCAGCACCAGAGCTCTCTCCTCTAGTCAGCACCTACAGTCACCCAGCACCAGAGCCCTCTCCTCTAGTCAGCACCTACTACAGTCACCCAGCACCAGAGCTCTCTCCTCTAGTCAGCACCTACTACAGCCACCCAGCACCAGAGCCCTCTCCTCTAGTCAGCACCTACTACAGTCACCCAGCACCAGAGCTCTCTCCTCTAGTCAGCACCTACTACAGCCACCCAGCACCAGAGCCCTCTCCTCTAGTCAGCACCTACTACAGTCACCCAGCACCAGAGCCCTCTCCTCTAGTCAGCACCTACTACAGTCACCCAGCACCAGATCCCTCTCCTCTAGTCAGCACCTACTACAGTCACCCAGCACCAGAGCCCTCTCCTCTAGTCAGCACCTACTACAGTCACCCAGCACCAGAGCTCTCTCCTCTAGTCAGCACCTACTACAGCCACCCAGCACCAGAGCTCTCTCCTCTAGTCACCTACTACAGTCACCCAGCACCAGATCCCTCTCCTCTAGTCAGCACCTACTACAGCCACCCAGCACCAGAGCCCTCTCCTCTAGTCACCTACTACAGACACCCAGCACCAGAGCCCTCTCCTCTAGTCAGCACCTACTACAGCCACCCAGCACCAGAGCCCTCTCCTCTAGTCACCTACTACAGTCACCAAGCACCAGAGCCCTCTCCTCTAGTCAGCACCTACTACAGCCACCCAGCACCAGAGCCCTCTCCTCTAGTCACCTACTACAGCCACCCAGCACCAGAGCTCTCTCCTCTAATGAATTACCTACATTTATAAAGCTTTCATCCAAAGAGCTTTACAACGTATGCCTCACATTCTGGAACTCTCTCCCCCCTGAAATCCGCAACGCCCCCACCCTGGACACCTTCAAAACTGCTCTAAAAACACACCTCTTCACCAAGGCTTTTCCCCATCAGTTAGTTTAGATTAGATTAGGTCCATTATCCATTATCCCTTACCTTCCCTCATCCCCTTTACCCCCCCCTATTTCCCTAGCCCTATTTTTTTTCCTGATTGTGAAGCGACCTTGGGTTCTATGAAAGGCGCTATATACATTTTATCTATCTATTATTATTATTATTATTATTATTATTATTATTATTATTATTATTATTATTATTATTATTATTATTATTATTATTATTATTATTCACCCATTCACTCACACATTCACACACGGACAGCCGAGGCGACCATGCCAGGTGCCAACCTGCTCATCGGGAGCAGTTAGGGGGTTAAGTGTCTCGCTCAAGGACACTGTAATTAACATGCTGCCTGGAGGAGCCAGAATCAAACCGGAAACCTCCTGATTACCAGATGACCACTTGATTACCTCCTGAACCACTGCCAGCCAGCACCCTCCCTGCACTCTTTGGCCACATTAGATGGCCGTTGTGACAAAATGTTGGAGAATCTTCACAATGGCCAGCGAATCATTGATAATCTCAAGTTTCAAGTTTGTTTATTAATTGTCATAGTAAAATACAGAATACTTTATCATGAAATGGTTTTTTCTGTATGAGCTAGATCTTCTTCTTTTTCTTTCGGCTTTTCCCGTCAGGGGTCGCCACAACGGATCATCCGTTTCCATCTGTTTCTGTCCTCTGCGTCGTCCTCCGTCACTCCCGCTGCCCGCATGTCCTCCTTCACTGTGTCCATAAACCTCCTCTTGGGCCTTCCCCTCCTCCTCTCTCCTGGCGGCTCCATCTCCAGCATCCTCCTCTGCACATGTCCAAACCATCTCAGTCTTGCTTCTCTCGCTTTCTGCCCGAACTGCTCAACATGGGCCGTTCCTCTGATGTAGACATTTTAGATTTTTGTCCAACCTTGTTACTCCCAGAGAGAACCTTAGCATCTTCATCTCTGCCACCTCCAGCTCCGCCACCTGCTTGTTGGTCAGTGCCACTGTTTCTAGACCATACAGCATAGCTGGTCTCACTACCGTGCTGTAGACCTTTCCTTTTACTCTTGTTGGTACCTTTCTATCGCAGATCACCCCTGTCATCCTTCTCCACCCGCACCACCCGGCCTGCACTCTCTTCTTCACCTCCCTACCACAGTCCCCATTACTTTGGACTGTTGACCCCAAGTACTTAAATTCGTCCACTTTTTTTTTTTTTTTTATATAAATTTTTCTTTAATATCTTTTCCCCCCCTTCTTTTTCCGTTTTTCTCCCCATCCTGGTCGTTGCGCACTCTACCCGCTCCCGTCGGTCTGGGAGGGCGGAGACTATCACATGCTTCCTCCGACACATGTGTAGCCAGCCCACCGCTTCTTTTCACCTGGCAGCGTGGACTCTCACTGGGAGAGTGTAACGTGTGGAAGGTCACACTACCTCCCTCTAGATCCTTCCCTTGCTGTGCAGGCGCCCTGACCAGTGGCGTCGCGTGGGTAAAATAACCGGGGAAGCCAAAAAAATGTAATACAAAAAAAAATTATTAAATATTTTTATTAATATATATATATATATATTTTTTTATTCAATCAGTCACCATGTACACTACAGTATGGCTCGGCGGCCAGTCAAACTTTCTTTTTATTTATTTAACAGATTGCAGAATGGGTACAATACAGTACGGCTCAATACACACAATTGTTAAGGGGATGCAGACCAGAGAAAGACGTTTGTCTTGTTTACATCAGGGTCCCCCATTTTCAATTCATAGTGACATTTATGACATACAAGACATCATGACATTTATGGCATAGGGACATACATGACATACAGGTATTTAGTATGGTTACATTTGTGACATATACGATATTCAAATATACAGTACTGTTACCCATAGATCCTGACAGAGTATATGATGGGGAGGAGACTGTACATTAGGAGGGGGTGGGTGGGTGGGAGAGAAATATACATACGGCCGGGAGAGAATATGACGTCTAGAGTCTAGACAAACAAGACAAGACAAACGTATTTCTCTGGTCTGCATCCCCTTAACAATTGTGTGTATTGAGCCGTACTGTATTGTACCCATTCTGCAATCTGTTAAATAAAGTTTTCATTCATTCATTCATTCATTCATTCACGTGTCTGTTGCGCGGCGTGCCCAGCCATCAGAGCGTTCCTACTGTAAAATGAGGAAGCAGCCATTTCAGCCTCAGTTTTACTTGTTTATAAAAATGATTTAAAATGTTTATTAGCAACGCCGAGCTTTCAAACCCCGCCGCATCTGTGTGTGAAACCCTAATGGAACGATGGGTACCTTTGACATTTATATCCGATATATTTTGGACCCACCGCTAGCTTTTAAGCAGTGCTTGATTGTGCACATTAACCTGGCTACTACGAGGAATAAGTGACTGCGTATTCCAGCACCTGGCTTGCATTGCAGTCATGAAAGGGTCTACAAGCTTGCCTAATAACGTTAGTCAGGCTGCTCAGTGCTTACCTGGTCAATAATGTGGTCCTCCTCTTGCCAGATAGATTTGTTAAATCATAATATCCACAGTGGTGTGCTCTGCTGGTCCTCAGTAAATGTCCCGCCGGCGAAAATAAGTTGCTATTAAAGTGCTAAATGTTAGATACACTAATAGAGGATTCGAACGTGCCCGCTCTGTTAATAACATTTTCAATCAATCCCGCGAGGGGATGACGTTCAGACGTGTTCTGACCTGCCCCGCCTCCAGGGGGGAAAATGTGAAATGAGTGCAAAGGGGAGGCCACACTCATGTGTCTTCCTCACAGCCCCGTTTTAAACTTTTAGGGTGTGGCAGTCAGCTCGAATCTGATTGGCTAGGATCGGATTTGGACTCTAGATACATGAATCACATGCTGGAAGCCTGGAGAAAGAGACCCCCTTGCCTCCTCTCCTCTATAGCTGCAGTGAGCATAGTGAGGCTGACAGTGTGTTAGAGGGAGTGAGAAGGAGAAGAGGGAGACATTTAAAAAAAATAAAAAATTATAACACAGATGCACAGATGAAAAAGAATGTAAACTATATTAAAAAAAATTATATTTTTTTTTCTTTTTTTTCTTTCATATTTCATATTTGATATTAATTCATATTTTAATAGGGAGGCATGGCTTCCGTTGGCTTCCATAAGGATTCGCCACTGGCCCTGACCGAACTGTAGGAGTCGCTGTTTACAAAGACCAGGAACCCACCCACGCCGGCTTCCCACCCGCTAACACTGCCAATTGTGTTAGTGTGGACGGTCGGCCAAGCCGGAGGCACCACAGCTGGATTCGAACCCACTGGCTCTGTGGTGGTAGACAGATGCTTCGTCCGCTGTGCTACCCGGCCGCGCTAAATTCGTCCACTTTTGGTAGCTCTACACTTTGCATCACCACCGCCCCTCCGTCTTCCTTCCCGTGGTTGATTTCTTTTGTCAAATCAGTTGTGCAATAGTCACTTTTGGTGAGTTGTTTCTATACAATTCAGTTATATGACATTTAGGTATGACACAGGACTACACAAGCATTTTTTGTATAGAAATGTGTCAACAGACTAAAGCAGGGAACCACAATATTTTGCATACGAATTGTGCAGAATGTAATATCATAACTGTCTATTACTTTTCTTGCAATTGAGCCAATTTTCCTTAGGTACGGTTTTGAGGTGTGTGTTCAACAGAATGTCAAAAACACATTCACAAAAAGTATGGGTTACTGAATGCTGAACTACACTGTTATAATCACTAAGCCATTGTAAGACCTTACCTGTGTCCCTGTATCACTTGTCTCTGCTGCCCTTTGATTAAAA
The DNA here is from genome assembly GCF_963971535.1 of Notolepis coatsorum. Taxonomy (NCBI): domain Eukaryota; kingdom Metazoa; phylum Chordata; class Actinopteri; order Aulopiformes; family Paralepididae; genus Notolepis; species Notolepis coatsorum. Next base: position 34,243,688 of record NC_140173.1, on the reverse strand, counting down.
AACGTCCCTATGTCCATTTTCCTTTTTTTTGGGGCATATTTCAGTTAGTCACAGTAAAAGTCACCTAGTAAAAGTGAGATAATTGACAATATCAAAACATGCTAGGGCTGTACCGAATAGTTCGAAGCTTCGTTCATAATGTTGACATTCGAATTCTAAATCAACATAAAAAAAGTAATAAAAAAAAAAAAAATCTTTTACTTTTTAAATTTTTATTTGCCAAGGTATGGCGAGAACGACGCCCCTGCTGCTCACCCTCATCCCCCTTTTCTCCAGTGCACGCCTCCACTTCTCCAGGTTCTCTTCCACCTGCTCCCTGCTAGATATAAATAGATAAAAAAGTATAAAATAGAAAAGGTCAAAAGTACATCAAATAAAGTGTTCAGTCAATATACATATATATATACAATATACAATACAGAGTAAAAAGAGTAACAGTGAGGTACAATGCAGAAATGGGATGAGGTACAAACTTAGGGTAAGGTGCAATGAGGTATGAATTGTAGTGCAAATCTCTTTACCAATAAATATAAAGTGTGTTAAAGTGAGTAAGGTGGGTGTTACGGTGAGTGTTTATTTTACCCTTTCACTGCCGCACTACCAAACGGTTAACCCTTTCACTGCAACAATACACAGAAGGTTAACCCTTTCACTGCCACACAACAGCCGGTTAACCATTTACTATCACACAACCGACGGTCGCAGAGTTAACCAATACGGAATATACAGCACTTCTTGGGGTCTGTAGGGTAAGCACTTATTCCCTCCCCCCTGAACATTTATGGAGATGTATGGGCCTTTTAAGTCAGAGATAAAAGTGTCTTTCAAGGATAAGTGAGCTCCTGCACTGATTATTATAGTTCAATATTCAATATTTGATCACCAAAACCCCCCAAAAAGCATAAAAAGGGGGCCCCCGCACAAAAAGCCCCCCAAAAATTGGGCTCACGCGCTTCGCGCACTCGCTTCGCAGGACCAGTGCCCTTCTCAGCCCTTGGGCACCTGCCCCTCTAAAGTGCTGTGCACGTCCCTGGCGTGGACACCTCAGCGTTCTGCTGTTTTCTTACTGCTCGCTCAGCAAGGTGCGTCTGCTCTATTGTCCAGGCGTGTGTCTGGTGTTCGGCCAGTTGTATGTGTACGGGGCCAGTTGTTTGTGGAAGTGCTTGTTGATGAGGTTTTGTGTGTGTACGTGTGTGTGTGTGTGTGTGTGTGTGTGTGTGTGTGTGTGTGTGTGTGTGCGTGCGTGCGTGCGTGCGTGCGTGCGTGCGTGCGTGCGTGTGTGTGTGTGTGTGTGTGTGTGTGTGTGTGTGTGTGTGTGTGTGTGTGTGTGTAAGCTGATATGGACACAGACCATGCGTGTGCTGCATAGCTTTGTGTTTCCTGTATTGAAACATTATCAGTAATCAAATCCTGCTGTTTTCAGGTTTCCCTCGATGACTATCTCTCTCTCTCTCTCTCTCTCTCTCTCTCTCTCTCTCTCTCTCTCTCTCTCTCTCTCTCTCTCTCTCTCTCACGCACACATACACATTGAAGCGTCAGATTAGACGCAGCATCCAGCAAACTGAGCCTGCTGGCAGGTGGCCTACCAAATGTTATCTTTGCGACCTCTGCCTCTCTCTTTCACACACACACACACACACACACACACACACACACACACACACACACACACACACACACACACACACACACACACACACACACACACACACACACACACACACACACACACACACACACACACACACACACACACACACACACACACACACACACACACACACACACACACAGAGAGAGTGAAAAGTTGACAGCTGACAGCAGGACAAGGATTTACTGACCGCATCCAACCTGATAGCAGGAGATCAGACACGAGAGAGAGAGAGAGAGAGAGAGAGAGAGAGAGAGAGAGAGAGAGAGAGAGAGAGAGAGAGAGAGAGAGAGAGAGAGAGAGAGAGAGAGAGAGAGAGAGAGAGAGAGAGAGAGAGAGAGAGAGAGAGAGAGAGAGAGAGAGAGAGAGAGAGAGAGAGAGAGAGAGAGAGAGAGAGAGAGAGAATTAATATTAAGGAAGGTCAGCAAGTAAATACAGTAAGCCTGTACCTTCTGGCAGGGGGACTGCCAATAGAAATTAGCCTTTTGGCAAAAAGCATTTACGTTTTTATTTTTATCCACTTTTTCTCCTTCTTTTTCTGTTTTCCTCCCATCCCAATTTAGTCGTGCCAATTCCCCCCTCCCCTGTCTTGATCGTTGCTCGTATGTGCCCCCACTGGTCGGTCGTAGGGAGGGTTGAAGAATCTATCGCATGTCCCCTCCAATACATGCAGAGTCAGCCAGCCACATCTTTTCACCTGCCAGCGCGGACTCTCATTGGCGAGGTGTAACGTGTGGGAGCTCACACTACCCTCGACATCTCCTGTCCTTGCTGTGCAGGCGCCGTGACCGACCTGTAGGAGTCGCTGTTTACAATGACCAGATTACCACCCATCGACTTCCCTCCCGCTGACTCTGCCAATTGAATCAGTATGACGGCCGGTCCAAGCCGGAGGCAACGCTGACAGCCGGATTCGATACCGGTGTTTCGCGTGTTGGTGACGAGCACTTAGACCGCTGCGCCACCCAGCCGCCACGTGCATTTACGTTTTTTAATGTTTTTATTTATGTACGCTGTCCCCTTGAACAAATAAAGTAAACCTGTGTGTTTCATGGTAGTTCAGGAGAGTAAGTCTATTTAGGGTTTTGCGTACACTGTAAGAAAAAAAGCTGCAAGAAAACGGTTATGTCTGGCATCATGGTTGCCAAATACTTACTCTCAAATTACAGTAAAATCAAATACATTTACTGATTACAACCATTATTTAATGGTTAATATTTTGATAAAGGTAATTTACTGTATGTTATGGCATTTACACTTAAAGTAGAAAAACTAAAGTAATCTGTAAAATAATACAGTGAATTTCCCGTGAAAAAACATACATTTTTTACAGTGTAGCTTAGAATTCTTTACCAAATAAAACAATAGAAACAAATCTCCTCCTCTCTCTCCTTCTCTCTCTTTCTCTCTCTCTCTCTCTCTCTCTCTCTCTCTCTCTCTCTCTCTCTCTCTCTCTCTCTCTCTCTCTCTCTCTCTCTCTCTCTCTCTCTCTCTCTCTCTCTCTCTCTCTCTCATGAATTACAAAACAGATATCAATGTCAAAGTACATACAAATATAATCATAAAATATCATCAAACATCAAATATTACAGCATAAACGTGTGTCAGGTGACTGTCACTCACTGTCCCTCAGTCTATGGCAGGCAGCATCATATACTGCTGCTAGCTCACAGCTTGTTGAGTCCTCCCCTTGTAGGACTGGTAGTTTTCTGTATCTGGTAGTGTAAGAATACCTTTTGTTATTAAATAGTTTTTTTTTAAATGCATTTCTCTAAGATATTCAAATTTTTTGCATTTGGTGAGGAAGTGTATTTCTATTTCAGGCTCATTGAGGATGCAATGACAGCACAGCATTTGCTCTGCAGGAAGTCATGTTTTTCCTGTGCCTCCCCTTTTTAATAGCAAGGCTGTGCTCACTCAGACCAGTAGCCGAGCAGAGGGTACGGGATTTTCCTGGTGGACGTGCCACGCTCAGCCAATAGAGGGAATAGACAATTCGACAATGACTCTACTTCAGGTGCTAGAGAAAAGCACCCACAGGCATCATATTTGAGACGCTGATCGGATAAAATTTAGTTGCTAGGATCATTTATTAATTTTTCAATTGGTTGAGTTGCGCACTGGCGCTGGCGCTGATTTCTTGCGCCCAAGAAGAGAGAATGATTTTTATTTGATGTATTACATGTCATTGTGCATTTTAAACACAGACATACTTAAAATGAGTAATTATTATTTATTTAAAAAAAATTATTATATTTTTAGTGGTCGAAATCTAAAATCCAAAACCACTATTTCTTCTCTCTTCTTCTCTCTACCTCCAGGGGGGGGGGCGGCGCCCTAGCGCCCTCTATGGACCAGGCGCCCATGCACACAGAGTATACAGGGAGCCTCGGTCAGCTTGTAAAGACCCCATTGACTTGTATTGGTTTGTTGCTAACTACCCAGAGCTGGAGTGAGGAACAGCATGGATTGTGCTCAGAACACAATCAACAGCATTAGTAAGTAAGAAATCATCATCAACCTTTATTCATACTCAAAAAGACAATTGAGGTCACCCTCATTTTCAATGTCGTTGAGACTTTACAGACATTTCAATGCACACATTTCTACAATATAACAATAATAAATATTAATTAAAACTATCTATATAGGCATAAAATCAGCACACAGATTGACAGAATAGAAAAACAATGCATAAATTGCAGACATAAGAATAGGTATGACTTGACTTACTTGACTTAAGCCTTTGCACTCCCTGCGGAGCATAGGCCACTGACGATCTCTTTCCATGTTGCACGGTTTTTGGCTTCCCGAACGATGTTGTGCCATCCCAGTCCAGCCTCTTTCATTTCCCCTTCCCAAGAATGGTGCCAGGTGTTTCGAGGCCTGCCGCGCTTCCTCTTTCCAGGTGGGTTCCATCGTAGGGCTTGCCGGGTGATGTTTAGGTATAAGAGACAATAAAAGTAGTGCAATGTAAACGTGCAGACTTAATAATGGCATAAAATAAGTACAATGTCGCTCGAAGGCATGTGACCCCCCCGAAACAGCCAGTCCCCCAAACACCCACACAACAATCCCCACCACATCCCATCCAAGGCGCACCCCTTGATAAAGCACATCATGACTGAAGGAAAACACAAAACAGCCCATGCACGGCGACAGGACTGTTACCCCTAAGGCCAGGGTTCCAAAAATCTGAACTATCCCTTTAAACCTATAAGGTGCACAGAGTTAACAACTTATATTCCACAGTGAGGTTCATTTTCATGCCTGCAATTAATTTTGTGAGGATAGTTGTCAAATCCTTTCAAATGGTGGGTGTCTTGTTTGGAGACTGGAGTCGTTCGTAACCATCTGTTCTGGTCTTTGGAGACTGGAGTCGTCGTACCATCTGTTCTGGTCTCCTGCTCAGTACTCTGGTCAAGGTCAGACTGCAGTGTGTGTGTGTGTGTGTGTGTGTGTGTGTGTGTGTGTGTGTGTGTGTGTGTGTGTGTGTGTGTGTGTGTGTGTGTGTGTGTGTGTGTGTGTGTGTGTGTGTGTGTGTGTGTGTACCTCTGCAGCCCACCAAGACAGAAGCCCAGATGGGACAACGGATCATATTCTTGATTAAAATGGCGCAGAAGGTGCTGAATTTTTCTGTGTGTAAGTTAGGGTAAATTAGTGTGTGTGTGTGTGTGTGTGTGTGTGTGTGTGTGTGTGTGTGTGTGTGTGTGTGTGTGTGTGTGTGTGTGTGTGTGTGTGTGTGTGTGTGTGTGTGTGTGTGGGTGTGTGTGTGTGTGTGTGTGTGTGTGTGTGTGTGTGTGTGTGTGTGTGTGTGTGTGTGTGTGTGGGTGGGTGTGGGTGGGTGTGTATGTGTGTGTGTTTGACATATGTGTGCACATAAATTGCAGCTGTATGTACACACCTCAACACAACACACCTCAACACACATCAACACACCTCACCTCAACACACCTCAACACACCTCACCTCAACACACCCTCAACACACCTCAACACACCTCACCTCAACACACCTCACCTCAACACACCTCAACACACCTCACCTCAACCACACCTCAACACACCTCACCTCAACACACCTCAACACACCTCACCTCACCACAACACACCTCAACACACCTCACCTCAACACACCTCACCTCAACACACCTCAACACACCTCACCTCAACACACCTCAACACACCTCACCTCAACTCACCTCAACACACCTCAACACACCTCACCTCAACACACCTCACCTCAACACACCTCAACACACCTCACCTCAACACACCTCAACACACCTCACCTCAACACACCTCAACACACCTCAACACACCTCAACACACCTCAACACACCTCAACACACCTCACCTCAACACAACACACCTCAACACACCTCACCTCAACACACCTCACCTCAACACACCTCAACACACCTCAACACAACACACCTCAACACACCTCACCTCAACACACCTCACCTCAACACACCTCAACACACCTCACCTCAACACAACACACCTCAACACAAACACACCTCAACACACCTCACCTCAACACACCTCAACACACCTCAACACACCTCACCTCAACACACCTCAACACACCTCACCTCAACACACCTCACCTCAACACACCTCAACACACCTCAACACACCTCACCTCAACACACCTCAACACACCTCAACTCAACAACACCTCAACACACCCTCACCTCAACACACCTCAACTCAGCTCAACACAACACACCTCACCTCAACACACCTCAACACACCTCACCTCAACACACCTCAACTCACCTCAACACAACACACCTCACCTCAACACAACACACCTCAACTCACCTCAACACACCACACCTCACCTCAACACACCTCAACACACACCTCAACACACCTCACCTCAACACACCTCAACACACCTCACCTCAACACACCTCACCTCAACACACCTGAACTCACCTCAACACAACACACCTCACCTCAACACACCTCAACACACCTCAACACACCTCACCTCAACACACCTCAACACACTCACCTCACCTCAACACAACACACCTCACCTCAACACACCTCAACACACCTCAACTCACCTCAACACAACCACACCTCACCTCAACACACCTCAACACACCTCAACACACCTCACCTCAACACACCTCAACACACCTCAACTCACCTCAACACAACACACCTCACCTCACCACAACACACCTCAACTCACCTCAACACAACACACCTCACCTCAACACACCTCAACACAACACACCTCACCTCAACACACCTCAACACACCTCAACTCACCTCAACACAACACACCTCACCTCAACACACCTCAACACACCTCAACTCACCTCAACACAACACACCTCACCTCAACACACCTCAACACACCTCAACACACCTCAACTCACCTCAACTCACCTCAACACACCTCAACTCACCTCAACTCACCTCAACACACCTCACCTCAACTCGCCTCACCTCAACACACCTCACCTCAACTCGCCTCACCTCACCTCAACACACCTCACCTCAACACACCTCAACTCAACTCACCTCAACACACCTCAACACACCTCACCTCCAACCTCACCTCAACACACCTCAACTCACCTCAACACTAACACACCTCAACACACCTCAACTCACCTCAACACCAACCTCAACACACCTCACCTCAACACACCTCAACACACCTCAACAGCACCTCAACTCACCTCAACACACCTCAACACACCTCAACACACCTCAACTCACCTCACTCAACACACCTCAACTCACCTCAACACCTCAACACACCTCACCTCAACACACCTCAACTCACCTCAACACACCTCACACAACTCACCTCAACACAACTCACCTCAACACACCTCAACTCACCTCAACACACCTCAACACACCTCAACCCCTCAACTCACCTCAACCCACCACCTCACCTCAACTCACCTCAACACACCTCAACACACCTCCAACTCCACCTCAACACACACCTCAACTCACCTCAACACACCTCACACACCTCACCTCA
>NC_140173.1:34229809-34235816 GCF_963971535.1 Notolepis coatsorum | reverse complement strand
TAGGGGGAGATAGCAGGTCAACAGTAGAAGTGGTGACATCTTCTGGTAAGCTGGACAACAATTGAGATGCAGTCATAACTCTGTAATAATTTGGTTGGGGCCCATTCAAGAGTTTATGTATAAGGGGTTAGAACATTATGATGGACCTGTATGATGGCCATTCCCATGCTCAGTTATGTCTCATATGTTGTTGCTGCAATTTTTGGGTTGATACCCTCTGTTACCAATTCTTCACCACCCGAGAATTGATAACATGGTCAGAAAATCCTTCCAAAATACCACATTAAGACACCAAGACCTCGAGCAACACCATAGAAAAATGCTGCAATTTGGTATCAAAAACATATTTGGAGATTTTGGTAAGAATTGCCTTTTTCTGCAATTGGTTGGTGAGCTCTTCTGTTCTAGAAACAGTCTCTGAATGCCCTACAGTAGGTCTTTAGTTTGTGGTTGTAACGTTTCATGAGGCTGTGATTATCCTAGAGGTCACAATAGGTGACGTTTTATACAGTGAGGTCAAGTAAGGGAAAAGAAAAAAACTGGTCTCACTACAATGAAAGGGGGGAATAACATCATCACACATTAATACAGTTGAGCTCATCGGATCCACAAGAGTTTCAGATGGCCAGTCATACCCAATCCATACAGTTCCAATATTGTTTAGGGACCCCAGTATGCAGAAATGTTAAAATACACCATTTTAAGAAAATAAGAAGAAAAACTGCATGGTTTCTGTCCAAAATGGGATGGATTAGCATAAAGTGGACATGTCTGTAAAGGGGAGACTCGTTGGTATCCATAGAACCCATCCTCATTCAGATATATTGAGGTGAGAGGGAAGTCAAGGGACCCCTTTGAAAATGGCCGTGCCAGTTTTTCCCTTGCCAAAATGTAGCCTAACTTTGGAGCAGCATTTAGCCCCCTTCCTGACAAGCTAGCATCCGTGGTCGTCTAGTTTCATACAATACCAGTATCTCCACTCTAGCTGCGTCTAGTTTCATACAATACCAGCATCTCCACTCTAGCTGTGTCTAGTTTCATACAATACAATACCAGTATCTCCACTCTAGCTGCGTCTAGTTTCATACAATACCAGTATCTCCACTCTAGCTGCGTCTAGTTTCATACAATACCAGCATCTCCACTCTAGCTGCGTCTAGTTTCATACAATACCAGCATCTCCACTCTAGCTGCGTCTAGTTTCATACAATACCAGTTTCGTCTTTTTTTTTTTTACAATAAAATTTCATAAAAATCTTAGTCAAACCTTTAGTATTATGGATATTAAACATGCTGGCAGAGTACATGCATCCATGTTGTCGTGAACATTTTAATTAAATAAAGAAATTCCCGATCCATAGTCGCCATGGGAAGAGATAAAATAAATAAAATAAAAGAAATTAAAAAAAAATTCTAACATAAACCCATTGGGGGTGCGTCAGCTGGGTCGGGAGGTGACAGGGGGTGCACGGCCAAAGAAGTTTGGGAACCGCTGGTCTAGTTTCATACAATACCAGTATCTCCACTCTAGCTGCGTCTAGTTTCATACAATACAATACCAGTATCTCCACTCTAGCTGCGTCTAGTTTCATACAATACAATACCAGCATCTCCACTCTAGCTGCGTCTAGTTTCATACAATACCAGCATCTCCACTCTAGCTGCGTCTAGTTTCATACAATACCAGTATCTCCACTCTAGCTGCGTCTAGTTTCATACAATACCAGCATCTCCACTCTAGCTGCGTCTAGTTTCATACAATACCAGTATCTCCACTCTAGCTGCGTCTAGTTTCATACAATACCAGTATCTCCACTATTTTTTATATTAAAATATATTTCGTTTTTAAGAATTGTAAAGTATAGGCATAAAATAAGCACATGCTTCAGCCTATTCCTTTTTTCGGTCATTGAGTTGGGATTTTGTGTTTGAGCTGACTTTGAATATGTACATTTGTGATTTTTTCTTTTGTAAGTCCACACAAGTGTGTTTGTGTCAACAGTGAAGGTGAGAAGCAGGTAAATGCACGGCCTCATTAGATTAACATCGACTCTGGTGGGATGTCCATTCACCGGCCACGTAGAAAGCCCTCCTCTGACCAATCCAGCTTCTTCTAAATCCCCACGGAATTCATTCAATTACATGCGAAGAAGACGTCTTCAGAATGTGCTGAGATGCACAGGATAATAAGCTTTCACAGATGGTTATCTCTGGTAATTCTGAAGAGAGAGAGAGAGAGAGAGAGAGAGAGAGAGAGAAGAGAGAGAGAGAGAGAGAGAGAGAGAGAGAGAGAGAGAGAGAGAGAGAGAGAGAGAGAGAGAGAGAGAGAGAGAGAGAATGTTTTGAGAACTGCAAATGTGGCTAGGAGCATTTTTGCTGAGTTCTGTAAAACCGGAGATGTGTCTTTCCCCCATAATTCATTTTTGTAAACAAGGAGACTTGATTTATACAGTGAACTAGCCTGTATGTTTATGACTGAGTCAATCACATGATTTCAAGTTGACGTTCTGTTTTCACTACTAAATAACACAACACTGAGTCTATCTGTTCTGTTTTCACTATTAAATAACAACACATTGAGTCTATCTGTTCTGTTTTCACTATTAAATAACAACACATTGAGTCTATCTGTTCTGTTTTCACTATTAAATAACAACACATTGAGTCTATCTGCTCTGTTTTCACTACTAAATAACACAACACTGAGTCTATCTGCTGTGGTTTCACTATTAAATAACACAACACAGAGTCTATCTGTTCCAAATGGACCTTGTAGAAGTGGAGCAATCTTCCATTTACGTAGGTATGTATTTTTAGGCAGATTTTCAGAAAATAGGTCTAGGGCTTAACAGGTTAAAGGCACTGCACCCCTGACACCATTCAGGTGGCAATCAAGCTAGGGTGACCAGGTGTCCCCCTTTTGGTTGTACTGTCCCACCATTTGACCAAATGTCCCGCGTCCCTCATATTGAGAGGATGTCCCTCTTTTCGAAGCCAAAAAAAAACATGCGTCTAAAAGCCCCTCCCTAAAGACAGTAAACGTAGCAACCCGTCTCTTGTCCACACACATTGCTCTGATTGGTTATAGTACTTTAGCGCGCTGCTTGCCTGCTTGTGACGTGACTGAGACTGAGTCGTGACGCTACCTCATATCGCATATCTGATTGGTTATAGTACTTTAGCGCACTGCTCTGCTCGCGAGAGTTGAACTTGTGACGCTACCTCATATCGCAAATCTGATTGGTCAAAAAAACACAACAACATTACAAGCGAACTAGTTCAAGATGGAAAGCAGTAAAAAGAAACGGACCTGCAGTTACAACCAAGACTGGCAAACGACACATGACTGGGTGAGGCAGATGGCAGGCAATCCGCAGCAGGCTTTCTGTGTTTTGTGTCATAGTTCGTTTTCAATTGCGCATGGGAGAGAATACGACTTGAAGCGCCACAGTGGACGTGAGTCTCACTTGAAAGTGGCTCACCAAAAAGAAACATCCAGATCTATGGATACGTTTCTTTTTAAACCAAACAATGATAGCCAGACGGACAAGGTCACTGCAGCTGAGATAACAAGTGTCTATCACACAGTACAACACTCCCATTCATACAGGTCAGCCGACTGTGGTCTTTAATTTGTATTTATTTTTATTTAACCTTTAACCTTTGATTTAAATCTATTCAGTGAAGACCATGGCAGTTATTCTAATACAAAAAATTACATTATCTATCTGTCCCACTTTGTCCCACCAAAATCTTACTGTTGTCCCACTTTGTCCCACCAAAATCTTACTGTTGTCCCACTTTTGGACTTTTTGCATCTGGTCACCCTAAATCAAGCCCACACACCTGCCATGCCGTATGGCAATTAACTGGTGTCTGGTGATTGACAGCTCACAAGAGAAAACCAAAGATAACTGGTGTCTGGTGATTGACAGCTCACAAGAGAAAACCAAAGATAACTGGTGTCTGGTGATTGACAGCACACACGAGAAAACCAAGATAACTGGTGTCTGTGATTGACAGCACACACGAGAAAACCAAAGATAACTGGTGTCTGGTGATTGACAGCTCACAAGAGAAAACCAAAGATAACTGGTGTCTGGTGATTGACAGCTCACAAGAGAAAACCAAAGATAACTGGTGTCTGGTGATTGACAGCTCACAAGAGAAAACCAAAGATAACTGGTGTCTGGTGATTGACAGCACACCAGAGAAAACCCAAAATACATCCAAAGCACACAGGAATAAACTAAGAACTGTGAGTTCAGCCGGTCGTCAAATAACTACACCTAGGTTCTGGGCGGTCGGGGATGAAGCCACGGCTACATTCTCCACTGTGATCGAAAAGGTCGCTCAGCGGGGAGGATTTGGCCAACAGGTTAAGTAACTCTGTTTTGCGTAGGTTCAGTTGAGGTGATTGGTCGCCATCCAGGCGGAGAGATGTCAGACAGGCAGGCCGAGATCCGCTCAGAAACTTGGATATCTGAGGGAGGAAAGGAGAGGAAGAGTTGAGTGTCATCGGCATAGCAGTGATATGAGAAGGCATGAGACTAGGCATGTTCGATATTGGCTTTTTTACTGATATCCGATATACCGATATTGTCCAACTCTTAATTTCCGATACCGATATCAACCGATACTGATATATGCAGGGTTTCCCCCCCAAAAAAACTGAATAATTACAGATAATTAACATTACATATCTCTTGTCGTGGAATTAACACAACATTATGCATACTTTTGACAATAAATAAAATAAGAATTTGTTCTTACTTGCTTGCCTGGGTAAATAAAGGTTAATAAATGTAAAAATATATTATATATATAATATTTTCCGATATTACATTTTAATGCCAATATCGGCCGATAATATCGGACATCCCTACATGAGACGTGATAATGTTACCCAGAGATCTGGTGTAGAGAGAGAAGAGGAGGGGTCCGAACCCTGGAAGACGCCCGTCTGTAGAGGGATCTGGTGGTTGACTGTGTCGAAGGCTGCTGACGAGTCAAATATATGAATTCTTAAATTGGGTGTAGTTCCCCTTTAATAGTTTAACAAGTTAAACACGCCTTTCAAAACCGGCGACCGACATCAGTTTCAAAGTAAGTCAAATCAAATCAAATTGATTTGTAAGGCCCGACAACACACGTTATGTCCCCATGGGCCGGACACGTCTTCTTTAAACAAGTCAAGAAGAAATCACAATAAGTCAAGAACAAAACAAGAACACCATAAAATCAAATTATTTTTAAATAAATGCAAAATGAATGCAACACTCCCAGACATACCCCACGCGAAGGTAAGGAAAAACTCACTAAAACCTAGCAATAGGAAAAAATGCACCACAGGCAATGTGGAGGAGAGAACCCTTAGAAGGGCCCTTCAAGGGGGATCTCCCTTCTTAGATGTCGGTGATAGTAGTGTTGCAGTAAAAACAGGCGGACAGTTGGTAAACATGCACTCATATATGTGTGGTGAGACACAGATAAGTGCATGCGATAGCAACTGAACATTTTGAAAGATTAAAGATAGAGCTGATAGCGGATCTATTTGAGGCACAGGGGGGGCGCAGAGAGGGTCGCATCAGTGAAAAGATACAGAATGAAACAGCCTGGCAGCAGTGAAAAGACAGAGTGAAACAGCCTGACAGCAGTGAAAAGATACAGAGTGAAACAGCCTGACAGCAGTGAAAAGATACAGAGTGAAACAGCCTGACAGCAGTGAAAAGATACAGAATGAAACAGCCTGACAGCAGTGAAAAGATACAGAGTGAACAGCCTGACAGCAGTGAAAAGTTACAGAGTGAAACAGCCTGACAGCAGTGAAAAGATACAGAGTGAAACAGCCTGACAGCAGTGAAAAGTTACAGAGTGAAACAGCCTGACAGCAGTGAAAAGATACAGAATGAAACAGCCTGGCAGCAGTGAAAAGATACAGAATGAAACAGCCTGACAGCAGTGAAAAGACAGAGTGAAACAGTCTGGCAGCAGTGAAGAGACAGAG
>NC_140173.1:34224809-34227309 GCF_963971535.1 Notolepis coatsorum | reverse complement strand
TTCTCCTTTAACCCCTGTGTGGTGCTCTCCTTTAACCCTGTGTGGTGTTCTCCTTTAACCCTGTGTGGTGTTCCTCCTTTAACCCCTGTGTGGTGCTCTCCTTTAACCCTGTGTGGTGTTCTCCTTTAACCCTTGTGTGGTGTTCTCCTTTAACCCTTGTGTAGTGTTCTCCTTTAACCCTGTGTGGTGCTCTCCTTTAACCCTGTGTGGTGTTCTCCTTTAACCCTTGTGTAGTGTTCTCCTTTAACCCTGTGTGGTGTTCTCCTTTAACCCCTGTGTGGTGTTCTCCTTTAACCTTTGTGTGGTGTTCTCCTTTAACCCTTGTGTGGTGTTCTCCTTTAACCCTTGTTGTGTTTCTCCTTTAACCCTTGTGTGGTGTTCTCCTTTAACCCTTGTATGGTGTTCTCCTTTAACCCTTGTGTGGTGTTCTCCTTTACCCTTGTGTGGTGTTCTCCTTTAACCCTTGCGTGGTGTTCTCCTTTAACCCTTGTGTGGTGTTCTCCTTTAACCCTTGTGTGGTGTTCACCTTTAACCCTTGTGTGGTGTTCTCCTTTAACCATTGTGTGTGTTCTCCTTTAACCCTTGTGTGGTGTTCTCCTTTAACCCTTGTGTGTGTTCTCCTTTAACCTTTGTGTGGTGTTCTCCTTTACCTTGTGTGTGTTCTCCTTTAACCCTTGTGTGGTGTTCTCTTTTAACCTTGTGTGGTGTTCTCCTTTAACCCTTGTGTGGTGTTCTCCTTTAACCTTGTGTGGTGTTCTCCTTTAACCCTTGTGTGGTGTTCTCCTTTAACCCTTGGTGTTCGTGGTTTTGTTCCTCTCTCAGGGTTCACAGGTTTGGTGGACACACAACATTATTGAGATTTTAAAATAATGAAAGCCATAACAATTCATTAACAGCCTTTTACAAGCAATTTAGACAGCGTATATGGTAAACATGTACCTCTGCTAGATCACATTTATCAGTAAAAGTGCTTTTCGTTTTTGTGATCAAATGTGATGTCTGTAGAAAAACTGTGGAATAAATCATGTTTATCTTGAAACATATAAATGAAACAAGGTGGAGGCAGTGACACTTTCTGTTACCTTTTTACCATATTTACTTGTTTTCACCTGAAATTTGTGGACCTGAACACTGTATATGTAATATAGCCGTGTAGGGAGGGGGGGGGGGGGGGGGGGGCAACAGTGGGCACTCTATGAAAATGTGTTCTTTTACATGTTCGTCAGAGAAAATGAGCCAAGGCCAATATATTTAATTGTATCATCTCTCTTTTAGTAAACATTGAAAACAGGTCCCACAGACCAGAACACCATACAAGGGTTAAACATACCTGTCATTGTGCATTTGGTTTGAAATGTGTTGGTAGACATCAGGAAACTGTAATAGTGCCAGTAACAACTGTCCCTCCTCTGTCTGCTGGCTGCTCCTCCTTTCTATTGGACGTGCGAGGAAAGCGTCACAGAGCGTTGTGCATGAGCTCGCCGAGAGGTGCGCTGCGGAGCCTTTGGAAATAATTAGGGATGTTCGATATTGGCTTTTTTACCGATATACGATATACTGATATTGTCCAACTCTTAATTTCCGATACCGAAATCAACCGATATCAACCGATACCAATATATGCAGGTTTCCCCCCCCCCCCCAAAAAACGTAATCATTTCAGGTAATACATAACATATCTCTTGTCGTGGAATTAACACAACATTATGCATACTTTTGACAATAAATAAAGTCATAATTTGGTCTTACTTGCTTGCCTGGGTAAATAAAGGTTAAATAAATTTTTTTATTTTTTTTAAATACATTTTTATTTTATTTTTGAAAACCGATACCGATAGTTTCCGATATCACATTTTAATGGCAATATCGGCCGATAATATCGGTAGGCCGATAATATCGGACATCTCTAGAAATAATGGTCCTCATTCTCGAACATGTTCGTAAGTAGCTTTGTAAATATCCTGGTAAAGATTTCGTACCAACAAATTTCCAAAAAGTCTCCGTAAGTGGCCAAACTCTTCGCAGCCGTGTTGCCATGAATGAAGTACGTCACTCGTTCTTAAACTGCAAATCGCGTTCTCGTACACCAGAATTTGCATACGGACACGCCCCCGCCAGCTCCTTATAAGGCAAAGGAGCCGTGTGCAAAACGGTGAAACGGTCGGCATTGCATCTGCACCGTGCTGACCCATTCAACAGGTAGCATGGAAACGATTTTCGACTGATCTCAAAATGAGATTAGATTCAAATGTATTGTCATTATACGGCACAAGTACAACACACCATCCAACCAGAGTGGATAAATAAATGCTCCAGAAATAAATAAATGAGTGGAGAAACGGCTTAGTGAGGCAGCCTCAGTGCACGAGCACACACAAGCACACACACACACGCACGCACGCACGCACGCACGCACGCACGCACGCACGCACGCACGCACACGCACACACACACACACACACATGCACACTGTATACATGCGAAATTAATCGTTCCAGCA
>NC_140173.1:34209809-34219809 GCF_963971535.1 Notolepis coatsorum | reverse complement strand
GAAGCTGGACAAGGTGGCACAAGATAAAGACTGCAAGGTGATAAAAAAATGGCGCCAACACATATCTAACCACCTCTACTGGACTGCTGCCACATCAAAGACGCCCGCTGAGAGGGTGGCCAAGTGGAAGTCATGTCTCAATCACATGATGAATGTACATGAACACGACGAAGAACCACTCTATCCACGTTGTCTTCATGCTGACCGTTTGTCGAGAGATAGTAGCAAGTGGGTTAAACCTGGTATGTCTGTCTGTCTTTCATCATGATTATATACTCAACATATTTATTTATGTTCTCATTCTAGATTGGTGTGATTTACAAATGTATACTTGCTTGAATAATTCTAATCTACTGTAATATACTCTAATGAAATATCTGAATGCAATTTCTTTTTTACTTTAGACTCAAAACCGGCCCACCAGCTCGAGAAGGTGCTGCTAAACACGAGGATCATCAAAGATGTCTCCAAACTAAGTCCACACCATCAAACGTCTTCACTGGAGTCCTATCACAGTGTCATTTTACGTTTTGCCCCGAAGAACATTGTCTTTACATACATTGGAATGCTTTGCAGGTATTTTATATTGTGTACAAATGACTAATTATGGACTCCTGATGTGTCGAATCACTCATTATGTTGCATTAGATAACCTCAGATCAACTACAAATATATTGCTTATCGAAATTTTCCTTTCAGACTATACCTAGCCCGCCAGCAAGCTACAGATGCTTCGGGAGCCCCGGCTTACAGAATGAGCTTCCCCAAGGCCAAAAAGGGTGGACACACTATAAAACCAAGGAAAATCGCTCCCACAGTCAGTAAGTCAAAATATCAACATTTATTATTGCACACACATGACCTATAGAAATAGAAAATATTTCCACTTACAGTGGAACAGCATTAATAACAATAAATTGAATAAATAATAACCTTTTTAACATTACAAAACAAATAACAATTTCTCATTTACAGACTATGTGAACCAGCTTATGGAGCTCCTGTTTGACTCCGTCATTCGTGACCCCCAACCATATCTCCAGGTGGTTGAGCAGATTCCCATCCCAGAACATCAGTTCCACAGGCCTTCCATGGAAGAAGCGGTTGCTGCCTATGTGTCATGCTTCAATCTTGTACCGGCCTGAAGCCAGTGTAGACACCATCAGCATCCGGAAATTCGGTGCGGATTCTTACCACTACACAGGAAGGGATTACTACCCTCACTCTGCGTCCTAAGAACCCCCAACACCAGGCCACAAAACACCGGTACGCGATATATCTGAAACGGCTAAAGAAAAAGAAGGAAGTATTATATTTATGCACAAATAAAAAAAATAAACAAACACTGTGAAATTACCATTTGTCATGTCATGTCATTGGACAGTAGCAAGCATTGATTATATGGGATGTGCAATAAGGATTAGATCGTGTTTGCAAGAAAGATTAGTATAGTCTGAGAGATGCAAGATGGAGAAACACCTGTAAAAAATATATATAAATCTGTAATAAATATTATTTACTTATCGATTCCGCGGGCTGGTATCCGGCCAAAATCTGCCTTGTAAATATTGGTTGTCATTTGGATTGTATAGGGGTTGAAGCAGACTGGTTGCAATCCCGGATGAACAACCATGCACAGAAGTCCCTCGGGCTCCTGATTTATTCTCCTCCTGACCTATATATAGAAAATTAAATAGTTAGCCATATGCATGGTTTTCAGTGCTACCAAGATGTAAGGTTAGGTTGTGTTACTACTGTACCTGAGGAACCTCCATGCAGCACACATTCTCCGCCTCGGTTGGCATCCGTTCACAATTTCCACACGTGCACCTAGTAGATTGATTTGAGGGTGAAGGAAATCAATCTATCAATGATCAAAATGGCTACAATACAGTACTGCTCAATACCAACACAACTGCTATAGGATGCTATGATGGAGACCAGAGAAAGACTTTCGTCTTGTTTACATCAGGGTCCCCCATTTTCAATTCATCGTAACATATATGACATACATGACATACAGATAGACAGTACTGCTACATCTATATATTTATGACATACCATATTTGTAAATACAGTACTGTTTGTGATACAAAGAGAGCCCAAAAAAAAAAAGTATATACATTTGCCGTAGAAACTGTACATTGGATTGGGTAGGTGGGGGGGGGGGCTGTACATTGGAGGTGGTTGGGTGTGTGGGGGGGGGGGGGCTTGGGTAGGAGTGGGGGGGGGGGTTGGGTAAGAGGGGTGGGTGGGGGACACTGTACACTGTATATAACGGTAGCTGCTCTTTATAAAGTAACATTATAGCAAACTATTGAAATTCATTATTACAATTGACATACAGTGGATGCATGCATGTTCCCAAATAACGTTTCTTTATAAATGCGGGGGGACATTAGGTCAAATGTGCAGTACTACCAAAAGGTCTGGTCGCACGTACAGAACTGTTGCATATAACGGTATGCTGCTCTTTATAAAGTAACGTTATAGCAAACTATTGAAGCAAGCTAGTCATAATTAAAAACTGCTCAATACAAACACAACTAGTCAGAGGTAAACAAGGTAACGTTACTTATAGCAAGCTATCGAAGCAAGCTGGTCAGAAGTAAGTACTAACGTTACTCGCTCTTTTCGGCAAGCCATTATACCAACGTTACATACATACAAGATAAACGTACCAATCGGAAACTATTTGCAAGCCTCGCTGTTGCAACTCAACTTCTTATTCCGAATCATAGTCTGGGTCGCTCTCTGGATCCCAAATATACGGTACAGCCATGTTGTATTAGTAGTATAAAGTGACAAAAGTGTAAATGTAGTAAAATCTGTATATGTTTTGTGTCGAAATAAAAACCTGAAACCTTCACCTGGAAGGAAGGACGGGGAGATGGGCGGAGCTATTTGGTGGGTGGCTGTCACTCAAAGCATTCTGCTAGTATGGGTGGAGCCAAGCCAATAACAGCTTGAAATCCTGAGACAGAAAAATGCTGGTTTTGAGTACTTGATTAGAAATATAAAACAATGATTATTTTTGGAATAAACCTTACAGATGTGTTACATAGACTCACAGGAATTGTGTAAAGTTGCCCAAATAGTGCTAGGAATAGCAATACATAGCCCCTTTAACACATTCGGGGCCATTGGGATCTGTCTAATCCCACTCTATACGGCCAGCATATCAAAACAAACTTTCATTGTGCGTGAGGCTGTTTGTAGATATAAATCTATACTTTATAGTATTGCTATCTGTCCATTCTCATTGTCAATTGACATTATAAACCGTGCCTTCAATATGCCTTATACAAAAAAAAAATCATCAATACGTTCTCATTTTATAGCGTCGTGAATATGAACTATATAGCAGAATGTTCTGGGGTATTTCCTGGAACGCGAGTTATAGGGCGCTAAGCTAATAACGTTAAATCGAATGGCGTTTCGGCTATAGACCAGCTAGATCTAAAACTCAAAATCCAAAAGGATTTCCCAGTTATCGATCGCCATCTGGTAGATCCATATGTCCATTGGCTGATAATATATTCCTTTACTGCATACTGAATTCAGCGTCCCAAAGACTATTCCAGGCCATCGGCGACGGCTACACGCATAGCTTTATGCTAACAGAAAAACCCATGCATACTAAAAAAATAAATAAACACTGGTCTGTAACAGGGAACACTGCATTATCGAGACAGCAACCCTATGAGGATCTGGCCGGTAATGCACTTTTCCGAATTCCAAGAGTAGGGTAAATCTGCAGTGCCACAGGGTGACATTGAGTAGGATATTACAATGGAATAAAAGCCAAAACAACCTTGCAACGTATATATATATACGTGGTTGGCCCTCAAGCGTTGGATCCGAAACACGTATATATACGTGGTTGGCCCCGAATGTGTTAAGCTAAATGACTAAATATATATGTACAATAACTGTACAAATAAATGTATAGATACTGTACTGACACCAAAATAAGACCTACGTGTGTCTGTATGTGTACATTATATACCTAATATAATATTTTTTCAAGACAAATTAAAATAAATAAATAAATTGTTTTTGAAGATCACATCTCGTTTTCATGAAGAAAGTGAGTCAACTGACTTTGATTAACTTACATTCGACCCTCTGGAACCCAGCGATTGAAATTGCAAGAGTTAGTTAAGTTACAGACATTAGTAGTTATGCACGAGCCAAAAGTAAAGCATTACCAGCCAATCTACAAAACAGGTTTGTCCTCATATCACAAAATGGAGAGCATAGAAGGGAAGGTAATTTTATACGTGTATATACGTGGTTGGCCCCAAATGTGTTAAGCTAAATGACTAAATATATATGTACAATAACTGTACAAATAAATGTATAGATACTGTACTGACACCAATATAAGACCTACGTGTGTCTGTATGTGTACATTATATACAAGACAAATTAAAATAAAATATTTTTTGAAGATCAAATCTCGTTTTCATGAAGAAAGTGAGTCAACTGACTTTGATTAACTTACATTCGACCCTCTGGAACCCAGCGATTAGTTGGTTGACCGTCCAACATCTTTTGAAGGAAGGCAGTATAGTATCATACTGTATGAACCTGGAACTGATACCAAACATGTCACACTCACACACTCACACACTCACACACACACACACACACACACACACACACACACACACACACACACACACACACACACACACACACACACACACACACACACACACACACACACACACACACACACACACACACACACACTCACACCCACTCACTCACACGACACAGCACTGAAACGGCCCTCCTCCGTGTCTTAAACGACCTGATTTCAGCTGCTGATGCAGTTAACTCATCCCTACTACTACTCCTTGACCTCACAGCCGCCTTTGATACGGTAGATCACCACATCCTCTTAGCTCGCCTCGAGCATTACGTAGGCCTTAGGGGCCCCGTCTTAGACTGGTTCCGGTCCTACTTAAGCAATAGGACCTTCTCTGTCCAACTTGGTGACTTCACTTCCTATGTGGCCCCCCTCACCTGCGGGGTGCCTCAAGGCTCGATATTGGGTCCCACTCTCTTCCTCCTATATATACTCCCCCTAGGCCAGATCTTGGCAAAACATAACATCTCATTCCATTGCTTCACCGATGACGTGCAGGTCTACCTCCCCTTAAAACCCACCCAAGGGAAAACATCAATAACACCACTACTTGACTGCCTGGCAGAAATCAAGTGCTGGATGTCTGAAAACTCCCTGACATTAAACCAAGGGAAAACTGAGGTCATTGTTTTTAATAGTGCCCCCCCCCCCCCCCCCCGGCCCCCCTAATTGACGAACTTGGTCCCCTGGGTCCAAACCTCTCCACCTCTGTCAGGAACCTCGGGGTCATCTTCGACAGCAATTTTAAATTTGACAAACAGGTCAGCGCGGTAGTCAAAAACAGTTTTACCACCTTAGACTCCTGACGAAGACAAAGGCATATCTCTCCCAAAGTAACCTAGAGACGGTGATACATGCTTTTCTCACCACTCTCCTCGACTACTGCAATGCCCTTTACACGGGCATCGACAAATCCCTGCTTCGCTGCCTACAACTGGTGCAGAATGCAGCCGCACGCCTCTTCACCAAAACAAAAACACATGAACACATCAGCCCAGTTTTGGCCTCGCTCCACTGGCTGCCTGTTCGCTTTAGGATCGATTTTAAATTAGCCCTAAATGTTTTTAAATAATTAAATGGCACGGCTCCTCCCTATCTGTCCGAGCTCCCCCCCACCGATCCATCAGATCAGCTGACCAGCTGCTATTGGTGGTGCCTAGAACTAGGCTCAAGACTAGGGGAGACAGAGCTTTCTCCACCGCAGAGCCTAGATTGTGGAACAGCCTCCCCCTCAGCGTACGGACCGCCCAGACCGTGCAGGCTTTTAAATCACTTTTAAAAACCTACCTGTTCTCCTTGGCCTTCCCCCCCACTTAATCACCACTAGACCCCTGGCCCTTCTATCCTCTTTGTTTTACTGTGTCCTACCTGTTTTTATTACTTTCATTGCTTTACTATGTTTTTAATCTTATATTTTGCATCATATTATTTTGTTTTTATTACTTTCATTGCTTTACTATGTTTTTAATCTTTTATCTTGCATCACATTATTTTGTTTTTATCAACCTGCCTGTGAAGCACTTTGGTGCCAGCTGCCGCTGCCTGGAAATTTGCTATATAAATAAAATTTACTTGACTTGACTTGACTTGACACACTCACACACCCACTCACTCACACACTCACACACTCACTCACACACACACACACACACACACACACACACACACACACACACACACACACACACACACACACACACACACACACACACACACACACACACACACACACACACACACACACACACACACACACACACACACACACACACACACACACACACACACACACACACACACACACACACACACACACACACTCACACACCAACAGCAGAGATAACCGTGCAAGGTGCCAACCTGCTCATCGGGAGGTGGTTAACCCTTTCACTGCCACACGACAGAAGGTTAACCCTTTACTATCACACAACCGACGGCGATGCTCCATCATTAGTATCATTAGCTCCGCTCTCCTATAGAGGTATGTGTGTGTCTGTGTGTGTCTGTGTGTGTCTCCTATAGAGGTCTGTGTGTGTCTGTGTGTGTGTCTGTGTGTGTCTGTGTGTGTCTGTCTGTGTGTGTCTGTGTCTGTCTGTGTGTGTCTGTGTGTGTCTGTGTGTGTCTGTGTGTGTCTGTCTGTGTGTGTCTGTGTCTGTCTGTGTGTGTCTGTGTGTGTCTGTGTGCGTCTGTCTGTGTGTGTCTTTGTTACGACCCTGGCTCAAAGGCCTATGTGCAAAACCGACACCAAAACCCGTGTATTAACTCAAAGTGCTACTATATTAAGGAATTACTAGTGTAAACTAAAGGATAATGACTGGAAGAACGTGACTATCTATCTGTTAACCACCTCTTCTAAACACCGACTCTGCATGTGTGTTACTAGGGCTGGCTTTAAAGCTCCCAGCAGGTAACCAATCAGCACTAATTGGCTAATTGGGAGCCCTCACCTGCATGCCCCGTGACACAGGAGTAATCAGGCATGCCTGCACAGTGACACAGGAGTGATCAGCTCCTGGTACATAACACCTCCCCCACCAAACTGGTTGCCCCAGAGGCAACCACCACACAACAACCCATAAACAAAAACAAAAAAACAACTGTGACCCATTAGTTGTCAGGGCCACTACCACAACAGCGATAGCGGGTCGGCCCCTGTCGAACACGACCACCAACCGTGTTGTATGCTCCCTTTCAACAGGCCCCTCCACCGATACCGATCTGTTAAAAATAGACTGCAAACCAAAATCAACCTGAGAACTGCGCTCAACAGAACAGAACACAGCACAACAAAAACCATAGATCACTGATACCACCACCGCGCCCATATCCATCCCACCTGGCACTGGCAGTTCAGGATACTGCAAACCGTGAACATCCAGAGTAGGATGTACCGCCTCAGGTACAGCCCCAGCGTACCGGGAACATGGCAGTACGACAGTCACAAAAACGTCTGGAACACCATCTAAAATGGCGTCACCCAAAATAACATTGTCCTGATCAAAATCAAAATGGCTGCCACTCAACAGACCAGGTCGCGAAGGCGGCTCCTGCTCCACAGGATACAGGTAACTAGGTTGACCATCACACCTAGTGCATGGCAGAGAATCAGTGTGGACATGTGGATCAATGTCAGAATCATCAACTGACATACTGGGACCATCCCTGCCCACAAGTGAAACATTAGGGACAATAGAGCTACTGTGGGAAGGCTGGCAGCCTACGTCAGGCTTAGTAGCCTCTCCAACTAGAACGGTGTCACATGAAACAACAGCACCTCTCATAGCATCCTTCCCACACTCATCCTCCAATTCGTTCGTGGCCTCAGCCACCGTACAGGCTGGGAAGACCTTGAGACACTGCGCTGCCATATCATCTCCTGTCACATGCTTCTCCGGCACGCATGTCAACTCTGGTTTCACCACCGGGCCTAACACAAAGCCACAATCAAGAGAATCATTATGCAGAGGTACATCCACAGTGTGCTTTCCAAAATTCTCAACAGGTACACATTTTAATTCAACAAAGAATGTGTCACTAAGTGTAATGTCCCAAGTCGAAGTATCAACAACATCACTTTTGTCCTTTGACATTTCTCGTGCCACAGCACACACAGGGAACACTCCTGGATGTTTCTGTGCCAGCTCATTAGGGACCTCAGAAACCACAGGAATGGGAGTTACAACCGGAGTAGCCAACACTTTGTCACCAGCCAAATCATTCCCTAGAATGAAGGAGACCCCCTTTATGGGAATGTGAGAACATACCCCCACAACAACATTGCCTGATACTAAGGGAGAATTGAGCGTGACCTCATGCAAAGGTGCATCCACAAATCCACCCCCAAAGCCCCGAACAACGACACCGGAATGCAAAGAAGAGTTTTCTGAAAACGGCAAAACCCCCTCCAGAATGAGGGACTGAAAAGCACCGGTATCTCTCCAAATTGTTATAGCCTGTTTGGACTCTAGTGCATTAGTCAGAGAAACAAACCCATCCATCATAAACCTTGAGGAACCCTCAAGCTCTTTGTCCACACTTTTGATACTTCCCCCATCACCATCTAACGTTGGCATAGGCGTTCTGCATATGGTTTCTACCAGAGCCACGGTTCTGAAATTTTTCTGCTCAAGCACCGGGCACCCAGCAACGATATGACCAGGTTCTTTACAGTAGAAACAGATAATCCCTTCTGGGAATGCACCAGCAGAACCACCCCGCCTAGGAGGTGAAGTTAACTGACCAGCAGACACAGGTTTTGGGAAACGGCCCCCCTGAACAGGACGCCTATCCCCGGACTCAACACGGTAGTCCTCCAAAAACACGGACTTGTGTGTCAACACAAACTCATCAGCGAAGACAGCGGCGTCGCCTATCCTCGATACCTTACGCTCATTTAGATGTGTGGAAACGGTATCAGGAACACATCTTTTAAACTCCTCTAGGAGAATCAACTGCCTAAGCTGCTCTCTTGACTCTGCCTTCTGAGAAGTGCACCACCTGTCAAACAGGTTCTCCTTCTCCCTTCCAAATTCAACATAAGACTGCCCCTCCGACCTGCGATAACCTCTAAAACGCTGACGATAGGCCTCGGGGACCAACTCATAAGCCCTCAATATGGAAGCTTTAACAAGCTCATAATCAGCGCTTTGTTCAAGGGACAGAGCATTGTAGGCTTCTTGTGCCCTACCAACTAAAACACATTGCAGCAGCAGTGTCCAGGCGGTATCAGGCCACTTCAATGTGGTTGCCACCCGTTCAAAAAGGGGAAAATATCTTTCCATGTCTTTCTCAAAAAATGGAGGTACCATCCTAATATTCCTGCCTACATCAAAACCGGAACATGACTCTGGATGCAGAGCACCCGCCTGCAAGGCAGCATGCTTATATTCAAGCTCCTTCTGTGCACGCTCGTGCTCCAGCAACATTTGTTTCTCCTTAAACTCACGCTCCTCACGCTTAAACTCACGCTCCTCACGCTCACGCTCATGCTCACGCTCCTCTTTCCTCTCTCTCTCCTTAAGCTCACGCTCCTCTTTACTCTCTCTCTCCTTAAGCTCACGCTCCTCTCTCCTCTCCTCACGCTCTCGCTCTAGCTGCCTTTCCTTAAACTCCAACTCCCTAATCTCCACTCACCCTCTACACCAGGTAATAGCGGAGATGCGCCAGACGAAGGAGGCTCCTCCACCCTCTCCTCAAGCACCTGCTCCCTAATGAGTAACACCCTTAAAGCACTCAAGGCAGTCGGCTTCAAACGTTTCTCACCTGCAGAAAGATCTACCCTGTAGTGTACAGCAAGTTCTAGAAGTTGTTCTTTGGAAAACTTCTCCAACATGTCATGAGACG